>NW_025745786.1:315000-355000 GCF_021184085.1 Oncorhynchus gorbuscha | reverse complement strand
CCTTCTTGTCCTTCTTGTGCTTGCCGTGTTTCTTGGCTTTGTGCTTCTCCTTACACTTCGTCTTGTGTTTGTCGTCGTTAGCAGAGGGAGTCAGGGACGGACGGCGCTCTGCTGCTGAAAAGACAAGCAGAGATGGTGAGACTCCAAATCATCTATATCAACGTCTCAAGATGAGCTGCAGGTTCGAACGGCTTTTTGTGAACAACAAGAACTGAATAGATGTTAAGGAATCATAACGTCCGTTTAACCGGGATTTGATTGGATCACGTTATTGGTAAGGGACTCACTCAATGTAGAGGAAGGAGGAGGCAGCCGAGGTCCAAACTCCTCCTCTTCCATTTCCTGGTCCCGAGGGGGAGGGGCAACAGCAGGACCACTGGGCACTTTGAACACAAAGTCTGAAAAATAAAAAAACTGAGTTAAAACCATCAGAGACCTCTCATCATTCTCCACTACCCAGAGAGTTAAAACCATCAGACATCTCCCATCATTCTCCACTACCCAGAGAGTTAAAACCATCAGACATCTCCCATCATTCTCCACTACCCAGAGAGTTAAAACCATCAGAGATATCCCATCATTCTCCACTACCCAGAGAGTTAAAACCATCAGACATCTCTCATCATTCTCCACTACCCAGAGAGTTAAAACCATCAGAGATATCCCATCATTCTCCACTACCCAGAGAGCATCAGAGATCTCCCATCATTCTCCACTACCCAGAGAGTTGAAACCATCAGAGATGTCCCATCATTCTCCACTACCCAGAGAGTTAAAACCATCAGAGATCTCCCATCATTCTCCACTACCCAGAGAGCATCAGAGATCTCCCATCATTCTCCACTACCCAGAAAGTTAAAACCATCAGAGACCTCCCATCATTCTCCACTACCCAGAGAGTTAAAACCATCAGAGGTCTCCCATCATTCTCCACTACCCAGAGAGCATCAGAGATCTCCCATCATTCTCCACTACCCAGAGAGTTAAAACCGTCAGACATCTCCCATCATTCTCCACTACCCAGAGAGTTAAAACCATCAGAGATGTCTCTCTGCTGCCTTGACAGGAACTAATGGGGATCCATAATAAACCCCAGGAAGAGTAGCTGCTGCCTTGGCAGGAACTAATGGGGAACCATAATAAACCCCAGGAAGAGAAGCTGCTGCCTTGGCAGGAACTAATGGGGATCCATAATAAACCCCAGGAAGAGTAGCTGCTGCCTTGGCAGGAACTAATGGGGATCCATAATAAACCCCAGGAAGAGTAGCTGCTGCCTTGACAGGAACTAATGGGGATCCATAATAAACCCCAGGAAGAGTAGCTGCTGCCTTGGCAGGAACTAATGGCGATCCATAATAAACCCAAGGAAGAGTAGCTGCTGCCTTGGCAGGAACTAATGGGGATCCATAATAAACCCCAGGAAGAGTAGCTGCTGCCTTGGCAGGAACTAATGGGGATCCATAATAAACCCCAGGAAGAGTAGCTGCTGCCTTGGCAGGAACTGTTTAATGGGTGATCCATAATAAACCCCAGGAAGAGTAGCTGCTGCCTTGGCAGGAACTAATGGGGATCCATAATAAACCCCAGGAAGAGTAGCTGCTGCCTTGGCAGGAACCAGTGTTTAATGGGTGCTGGCTGGGTGTATCCATAATAAACCCAAGGAAGAGTAGCTGCTGCCTTGGCAGGAACTAATGGGGATCCAGCTGAATAAACCCCAGGAAGAGTAGCTGCTGCCTTGGCAGGAACTAATGGGGATCCATAATAAACCCCATGGAGGACCAGTGTTTATACCTGGGTGTAGCTGACACAGGAGGACCAGTGTTTATACCTGGGTGTAGTCTGACACAGGAGGACCAGTGTTTATACCTGGGTGTAGCTGACACAGGAGGACCAGTGTTTATACCTGGGTGTAGCTGACACAGGAGGACCAGTGTTTATACCTGGGTGTAGTCCTGGGTGCTGGCTGGGTGTAGTCACAGGAGGACCAGTGTTCATACCTGGGTGCTGGCTGGGTGTAGTCAACACAGGAGGACCAGTGTTTATACCTGGGTGCTGGCTGGGTGTAGTCGACACAGGAGGACCAGTGTTTATACCTGGGTGCTGGCTGGATGTAGTCGACACAGGAGGACCAGTGTTTATACCTGGGTGCTGGCTGGGTGTAGTCGACACAGGAGGACCAGTGTTTATACCTGGGTGTAGTCGACACAGGAGGACCAGTGTTTATACCTGGGTGTAGCTGACACAGGAGGACCAGTGTTTATACCTGGGTGTAGCTGACACAGGAGGACCAGTGTTTATACCTGGGTGTAGCTGACACAGGAGGACCAGTGTTTATACCTGGGTGTAGCTGACACAGGAGGACCAGTGTTTATACCTGGGTGTAGCTGACACAGGAGGACCAGTGTTTATACCTGGGTGTAGCTGACACAGGAGGACCAGTGTTTATACCTGGGTGTAGCTGACACAGGAGGACCAGTGTTTATACCTGGGTGTAGCTGACACAGGAGGACCAGTGTTTATACCTGGGTGTAGCTGACACAGGAGGACCAGTGTTTATACCTGGGTGTAGCTGACACAGGAGGACCAGTGTTTATACCTGGGTGTAGCTGACACAGGAGGACCAGTGTTTATACCTGGGTGTAGCTGACACAGGAGGACCAGTGTTTATACCTGGGTGTAGCTGACACAGGAGGACCAGTGTTTATACCTGGGTGTAGCTGACACAGGAGGACCAGTGTTTATACCTGGGTGCTGGCTGGGTGTAGTCGACACAGGAGGACCAGTGTTTATACCTGGGTGTAGCTGACACAGGAGGACCAGTGTTTATACCTGGGTGCTGGCTGGGTGTAGTCGACACAGGAGGACCAGTGTTTATACCTGGGTGCTGGCTGGGTGTAGTCGACACAGGAGGACCAGTGTTTATACCTGGGTGTAGCTGACACAGGAGGACCAGTGTTTATACCTGGGTGCTGGCTGGGTGTAGTCGACACAGGAGGACCAGTGTTTATACCTGGGTGCTGGCTGGGTGTAGTCGACACAGGAGGACCAGTGTTTATACCTGGGTGTAGCTGACACAGGAGGACCAGTGTTTATACCTGGGTGTAGCTGACACAGGAGGACCAGTGTTTATACCTGGGTGCTGGCTGGGTGTAGCTGACACAGGAGGAGCAGGTTGGGTTGTGTTGACATTCAACTGGTTAGATATCTGAGGCCCAGTCCCAGCCTTGCTCCGAACACCTTCCTCTTTCTCCTCCTCCTCCTCACTCTCTCCTTCAGAAGAAGAGGAAGACTTCTCGTCTGATGAACTGGCGAAGATGGCCTTGAACAGATCCATAGACGGCCTGCTCTCCTCTTCCTCCTCCTCCTCCTCCTCTTTCTGCTCCGTGTCTGGCTGCTCAGTCAGAAACATCATCGATTAACAACATGTGATTTACAAAACATCTGAACCTCTTAAGTCGGTCAACCCTCGTAGGATTACAGTAGACTGTCAACCCTCTACGTTTTACAGTAGACAGTCGACCCTCGTAGGATTACAGTAGACCGTCGACCCTCGTAGGATTACAGTAGACCGTCGACCCTCGTAGGATTACAGTAGACTGTCGACCCTCTACGTTTTACAGTAGACCGTCGACCCTCGTAGGATTACAGTAGACCGTCGACCCTCGTAGGATTACAGTAGACCGTCGACCCTCGTAGGATTACAGTAGACCGTCGACCCTCGTAGGATTACAGTGAGACCGTCGACCCTCGTAGGATTACAGTAGACCGTCGACCCTCGTAGGATTACAGTAGACCGTCGACCCTCGTAGGATTACAGTAGACCGTCGACCCTCGTAGGATTACAGTAGACCGTCGACCCTCGTAGGATTACAGTAGACCGTCGACCCTCGTAGGATTACAGTAGACCGTCGACCCTCGTAGGATTAGGATTACAGTAGACCGTCGACCCTCGTAGGATTACAGGATTACAGACCGTCGACCCTCTCAGGATTACAGTAGACCGTCGACCCTCAGGATTACAGTAGACCGTCGACCCTCGTAGGATTACAGTAGACCGTCAACCCTCTCAGGATTACAGTAGACCGTCGACCCTCGTCAGGATTACAGTAGACCGTCAACCCTCTCAGGATTACAGTAGACCGTCAACCCCAGGATTACAGGATTACAGTAGACCGTCAAACCTCTCAGGATTACAGTAGACTGTCAAACCTCTCAGGATTACAGTAGACTGTCAAACCTCTCAGGATTACAGTAGACTGTCAAACCTCTCAGGATTACAGTAGACTGTCAAACCTCTCAGGATTACAGTAGACTGTCAAACCTCTCAGGATTACAGTAGACTGTCAAACCTCTCAGGATTACAGTAGACTGTCAAACCTCTCAGGATTACAGTAGACTGTCAAACCTCTCAGGATTACAGTAAACTGTCAAACCTCTCAGGATTACAGTAGACTGTCAAACCTCTCAGGATTACAGTAGACTGTCAAACCTCTCAGGATTACAGTAGACTGTCAAACCTCTCAGGATTACAGTAGACTGTCAAATCTCTCAAGATTACAGTAGACTGTCAAACCTCTCAGGATTACAGTAGACTGTCAACAGTAGACTACAGTAGGATCAGTGGTGTATGTAGTAGGATGGTACCAGTACCTCTACAGTAGGATCAGTGGTGTATGTAGTGTAGTAGGATGGTACCAGTACCTCTACAGTAGGATCCGTTGTAGGGCCATCAGTAGTAGAGGCTTCTGGTCCTGACCCAGAGGCTTCAATACGAGCCACACTGAGGAACTCACTGACCGGATCCTTCCCATTCTTTTCCTTGTCCCCAGCCTGGCCAGACACATCCCACCTGGACCTCTTCCCTGGCTCAGAGGGCTTCACACCTACACAGAGAGAGAGAGAGACATAGGGGCCAGGTTTACACAGAGAGGTAGGGGCCAGGTTTACACAGAGAGTGAGAGACATAGGTGCCAGGTTTACACAGAGACGTAGGGGCCAGGTTTACACAGAGAGAGAGACATAGGGGCCAGGTTTATACAGAGAGAGAGAGAGAGACGTAGGGGTCAGGTTTATACACAGAGAGAGAGAGACGTAGGGGCCAGGTTTACACAGAGAGAGAGAGAGAGAGAGAGAGACGTAGGGGCCAGGTTTACACAGAGAGATACAGAGAGACGTAAGGGCCAGGTTTACACAGAGAGATACAGAGAGACATAGGGGCCAGGTTTACACAGAGAGACATAGGGGCCAGGTTTACACAGAGAGAGAGACGTAGGGGACAGGTTTACACACAGAGAGAGACATAGGGGTCAGGTTTACACAGAGAGAGAGACATAGGGGCCAGGTTTATACAGAGAGAGAGAGACGTAGGGGCCAGGTTTACACAGAGAGATGTAGGGGCCAGGTTTACACAGAGAGAGAGAGACGTAGGGGCCAGGTTTACACAGAGAGAGAGAGACATAGGGGCCAGGTTTACACAGAGAGAGAGACATAGGGGCCAGGTTTATACAGAGAGAGAGAGAGACGTAGGGGCCAGGTTTACACAGAGAGAGAGACGTAGGGGCCAGGTTTACACAGAGAGATAGAGACGTAGGGGCCAGGTTTACACAGAGAGAGAGAGACGTAGGGGCCAGGTTTACACAGAGAGAGAGAGACGTAGGGGCCAGGTTTACACAAAGAGAGAGACGTAGGGGCCAGGTTTACACAGAGATGTAGGGGCCAGGTATACACAGAGAGAGAGAGACGTAGGGGGCCAGGTTTACACAGAGAAACGTAGGGGCCAGGTTTACACAGAAAGACGTAGGGGCCAGGTTTACACAGAGAGAGAGAGACGTAGGGCCAGGTTTACAGAGAGAGAGAGAGACGTAGGGCCAGGTTTACACAGAGAGAGAGAGAGGTAGGGCCAGGTTTACAGAGAGAGAGAGAGAGATGTAGGGCCAGGTTTACAGAGAGAGAGAGACGTAGGGCCAGGTTTACACAGAGAGAGAGAGACGTAGGGCCAGGTTTACAGAGAGAGAGAGAGAGACGTAGGGCCAGGTTTACAGAGAGAGAGAGAGAGAGAGAGACGTAGGGGCCAGGTTTACATAGAGAGACGTAAGGGGCCAGGTTTATACAGAGAGAGAGAGAGAGACATATAGGGGCCAGGTTTACACAGAGAGAGAGAGACGTAGGGGCCAGGTTTACACAGAGAGAGAGAGATGTAGGGGCCAGGTTTATACAGAGAGACGTAGGGGCCAGGTTTACAGAGAGAGAGAGAGAGACATATAGGGGCCAGGTTTACACGGAGAGAGAGAGACGTAGGGGCCAGGTTTACAGAGAGAGAGACACGTAGGGCCCAGGTTTACACAGAGAGAGAGACGTAGGGGCCAGGTTTACACAGAGAGACGTAGGGCCAGGATTACACAGAGAGACGTAGGGGCCAGGTTTACACAGAGAGACGTAGGGGCCAGGTTTACACAGAGAGAGAGAGAGACGTAGGGGCCAGGTTTACACAGAGAGGTAGGGGCCAGGTTTACACAGAGAGAGAGAGAGACGTAGGGGCCAGGTTTACACAGAGAGACGTAGGGGCCAGGTTTACACAGAGAAACGTAGGGGCCAGGTTTACACAGAGAGACGTAGGGGCCACCCGTGAGCCCAGACCTCGCAGCAGGCGTCATGGAAACCGACCCCCTTCTCCCACAGAGTATAAAACCACCCGTGACAAAATGGACATTAAAACAGACAATAAGGAGCTGTCGCTACATGTTGAGACGGATGGCAACACTACAAAACAACTTTGACCAGAGAACGTGGAGGTCATTCCCACGTTGAGACGGCTGAGAAATCTACAAACTAAAAGAACAATTATTCCCGGCTGCAGCTGTTTAAATACTTTAGCCTGGTAAACACAATCCGATCTAAGAACATTTCCCGAATGGTACTCTGAAGTATCCATTATAACAACCTACAACTCTGACAGACTTTGATCTCTGGTGGAGAAACCTGAGGCTTTCTGTCGACTGACTATCCAGTAGACAGACCGGCGACCACAGAGAGGACAACAAATGCATACACTCGTAAATATGCAAATTGTAATTTCTATTCGAACGGACGGTTGTTCATGTTCAAAGTAAAGGCATTTCTACAAGTGTAGTGTAGTGAGGTGTAGTGTAGTGTAGTGAGGTGTAGTGTAGTGAGGTGTAGTGTAGTGAAGTGTAGTGTAGTCAACTGTATGTACTTGAATCTACTCTGAGTTTTCCCGCTCTTGAGCGGTCACCACCCCTTTCCTTTGTCTACCAAGCCGTCATATCGGTTTGGTCCGCTAGGACTTTTTCTTTGTATCATTTAGTAACCCATGTATGACGTGTTGTGTGTGTATGTATATAATTAAGTTAGTTAGTAAATAAATAATTAAGTTGATTTGTATCTCTCTGATTCAGGGTTCATGCAGATAGGGGTTTGAGACGTTCAGTAATGAGACTAATGAGGTAATAATACATTAATAAGGGACTAATCGATAAGATGTGAAAACATCGGAAGAGTTATATTCGTGAAATAAATACTCTAAACATTTTCCCGTGGTGCCGACTTCCTAGTTAATTAAAGTCGCGTAATTAAATTACACAGAGAATAGATTTGATAATATACAGTCTTAACATTTAATGATAGTCAACACCCCGACACTCTGAAATTCTTCCCCGTAACACTTGACATAAAATGTGAAGTGTCTGGAATAAAGTGGAACTGATTGTTTGTTACCTTGTGGAGCGGGGGAAGCACTCGCTGTTGGACTCTCTGATACAGTCAGGAAGTTAAACACAGAGAACTTGTCTCTCTTCACTTTGGGCATTCCCACAAACCCTGACCTGGAAAGAAAACAATAGTTAGATCTGACAAACCCTGACCTGGACAGACAACAACAACTACAATAGTTATATCTGACAAACCCTGACCTGGACAGACAACAACTACAGTTATATCTGACAAACCCTGACCTGGATAGACAACAACAACAGTTATATCTGACAAACCCTGACCTGGATAGACAACAACAACAGTTATATCTGACAAACCCTGACCTGGATAGACAACAACAACAGTTATATCTGACAAACCCTGACCTGGATAGACAACAACAACAGTTATATCTGACAAACCCTGACCTGGATAGACAACAACAACAGTTATATCTGACAAACCCTGACCTGGATAGACAACAACAACAGTTATATCTGACAAACCCTGACCTGGATAGACAACAACTACAGTTATATCTGACAAACCCTGACCTGGATAGACAACTACAGTTATATCTGACAAACCCTGACCTGGATAGACAACAACAACAACAACAGTTATATCTGACAAACCCTGACCTGGATAGACAACAACAACAGTTATATCTGACAAACCCTGACCTGGATAGACAACTACAGTGATATCTGACAAACCCTGACCTGGATAGACAACAACAACAGTTATATCTGACAAACGCTGACCTGGATAGACAACAACAACAGTTATATCTGACAAACCCTGACCTGGATAGACAACAACTACAGTTATATCTGACAAACCCTGACCTGGATAGACAACAACTACAGTTATATCTGACAAACCCTGACCTGGATAGACAACAACAACAGTTATATCTGACAAACCCTGACCTGGACAGACAACAACAACAGTTATATCTGACAAACCCTGACCTGGATAGACAACAACTACAGTTATATCTGACAAACCCTGACCTGGATAGACAACAACTACAGTTATATCTGACAAACCCTGACCTGGATAGACAACAACAACAGTTATATCTGACAAACCCTGACCTGGATAGACAACAACAACAGTTAGAGCCCAATGCAACGACACCATTAATTCCGTGGTGGTCAAGTGTGTGTGTGTGTGTGTGTGTGTGTGTGTGTGTGTGTGTGTGTGTGTGTGTGTGTGTGTGTGTGTGTGTGTGTGTGTGTGTGTGTGTGTGTGTGTGTGTGTGTGTGTGTGTGTGTGTGTGTCGTACCCAGGATAGGGGTCAGGTATGTTGAACCTCTTGCAGAGCAGATTGTCAGGGTGCCATTCAAACGTGTCTCTGGTCAGTTTTCCAAACATCTTCATCTTCACGGCTGCCTGCTTGTCATCCACATCATTCTGAAGACAAACAAGCAGAACAGAGGATCAACCCACTGAGCCTCACACCCAATCCTGGATGCCCAGCCTGTAACCCAATCCTGGATGCTCAGCCTGTAACCCAATCCTGGATGCCCAGCCTGTAACCCAATCCTGGATGCTCAGCCTGTAACCCAATCCTGGATGCTCAGCCTGTAACCCAATCCTGGATGCTCAGCCTGTAACCCAATCCTGGATGCTCAGCCTGTAACCCAATCCTGGATGCCCAGCCTGTAACCCAATCCTGGATGCCCAGCCTGTAACCCAATCCTGGATGCCCAGCCTGTAACCAGGATGCTCAGCCTGTAACCAGGATGCCCAGCCTGTAACCCAATCCTGGATGCCCAGCCTGTAACCAGGATGCCCAGCCTGTAACCAGGATGCCCAGCCTGTAACCCAATCCTGGATGCTCAGCCTGTAACCCAATCCTGGATGCCCAGCCTGTAACCAGGATGCCCAACCTGTAACCCAATCCTGGATGCCCAGCCTGTAACCCAATCCTGAAAGCCCAGCCTGTAACCAGGATGCCCAGCCTGTAACCAGGATGCCCAGCCTGTAACCCAATCCTGGATGCCCAGCCTGTATTGATTACCCACAATCCTTCAACATTATGGTGAAGCTGTGGAGAGCTGCCTACCTCCAGATCTCCCCTCAGTATTAATTACCCACAATCCTTCAACATGATGGTGAAGCTGAGGAGAGCTGCCTACCTCAGTATTAATTACCCACAATCCTTCAACATGATGGTGAAGCTGAGGAGAGCTGCCTACCTCCAGATCTCCCCTCAGTATTGATTACCCACAATCCTTCAACATGATGGTGAAGCTGAGGAGAGCTGCCTACCTCAGTATTGATTACCCACAATCCTTCAACATGATGGTGAAGCTGAGGAGAGCTGCCTACCTCAGTATTAATTACCCACAATCCTTCAACATGATGGTGAAGCTGAGGAGAGCTGCCTACCTCCAGATCTCCCCTCAGTATTGATTACCCACAATCCTTCAACATGATGATGAAGCTGTGGAGAGCTGCCTACCTCCAGATCTCGTGTCACCTCCACAGTGTCTGCCTCCACACTGTCATCCTGTTTCCCTCTGGTGAAGCGACAAGACAGAGAGGAGCTGCTGGGCTTGTAGAGGAGAGCAGCACGGACAAACTCGTCCCTCTCTCTCCCTCTCTCCCACTCTGTCATGGTGGGGTCCAAGCTCAACTCCAGGGCATCTGGACAGAGTTGAGGAGACGGTTTAGATGTGAGGATGAAACCATCATGGGAATCTTAGTGGATAATGAACGTTGGGAGAGGAATGTCCTACCAGCAGAACATGGGCTGATTCTTGCAGAACGTCTTAAAGAGGCTCTCAATGTGTCTGTGGTCACCGCGAGAAGTGTTTTTATTGTCTTAATAGACCACGATAACATTACAATACCAGATTGTCATTGTCAAGCCCTTTGGTCTTTGTTAAAATGGCAGCCAAACCAGTTCTCTGTACCTCTGTCTCTGCCTGTTTGAGACGGTCTGTTTTCTAAGAGCCTGTCCATTGCATAGAATAAAAGTCCCTTGAATGGGTTTGACACCATGCAGCCTCCGTACCTCGGTCTCTGCCTGTTTGAGACGGTCTGTTTTCTAAGAGCCTGTCCATTTCATAGAATAAAAGTCCCTTGAATCAGTTTGACCCCATGCAGCCTCCGTACCTCGTTCTCTGCCTGTTTGAGACGGTCTGTTTTCTAAGAGCCTGTCCATTGCATAGAATAAACGTCCCTTGAATCAGTTTGACCCCATGCAGCCTCCGTACCTCGGTCTCCTTGTTTGAGCTGGTCTATGTAGAGGTCGTATCGGGCCTGTTTATGAGGGGTCCTCTCAAAGGGTTTGAAGGTCTGTCCTGTCTGGGCCTGCGCCGTAGGGCCGCTCCACACACTCAGAGCCTCCTGCTGCTGCTGCTCTGCGTGGGGGGCGAACCTGGATGGATTCAACAGAGACTCGGTGATCTGACGTTACCAAGGAGCAGCAGCATATTGTAGATGAGAGCCATGCAAGACGTATCAGTGCATTGTGTTGGTCGTACCTGTGGTATACGGTCTGATATACCACAGCTGACAGCCAATCAGCATTCAGGGCTCGAACCACCCAGTTTATAATACAAGACACTAGACTACAATACAAGACACTGGACTACAATACAAGACACTGGACAACAATACAAGACACTGGACAACAATACAAGACACTGGACAACAAGACACTGGACTACAACACAAGACACTACAATACAAGACACTGGACTACAATACAAGACACTGGACTACAACACAAGACACTGGACTACAATACAAGACACTGGACTACAACACAAGACACTAGACTACAACACAAGACACTGGACTACAACACAAGACACTAGACTACAACACAAGACACTGGACTACAACACAAGACACTGGACTACAACACAAGACACTGGACTACAATACAAGACACTAGACTACAATACAAGACACTGGACTACAACACAAGACACTAGACTACAATACAAGACACTAGACTACAATACAAGACACTGGACTACAATACAAGACACTAGACTACAATACAAGACACTGGACTACAATACAAGACACTGGACTACAACACAAGACACTAGACTACAACACAAGACACTGGACTACAACACAAGACACTGGACTACAACACAAGACACTGGACTACAATACAAGACACTAGACTACAATACAAGACACTGGACTACAACACAAGACACTAGACTACAATACAAGACACTAGACTACAATACAAGACACTGGACTACAACACAAGACACTAGACTACAATACAAGACACTGGACAACAAGACACTGGACTACAACACAAGACACTGGACTACAATAAAAGACACTGGACAACAAGACACTGGACTACAATACAAGACACTGGACAACAAGACACTGGACTACAACACAAGACACTGGACTACAATAAAAGACACTGGACAACAAGACACTGGACTACAATACAAGACACTGGACTATAACACAAGACTACAATACAAGACACTAGACTACAATACAAGACACTAGACTACAACACAAGACACTAGACTACAATACAAGACACTGGACTACAACACAAGACACTAGACTATAATACAAGACACTGGACTACAACACAAGACATTAGACTACAATACAAGACACTGGACTACAATACAAGACACTGGACTACAATACAAGACAAGGCACTGGACTACAATACAAGACACTACAATACAAGACACTGGACTACAACACAAGACACTGGACTACAACACAAGACACTGGACTACAATACAAGACACTGGACTACAATGCAAGACACTGGACTACAATGCAAGACACTGGACTACAATGCAAGACACTGGACTACAACGCAAGACACTGGACAACAAGACACTGGACTACAATACAAGACACTGGACTACAACACAAGACACTGGACAACAAGACACTGGACTACAATACAAGACACTGGACTACAACACAAGACACTGGACTACAACACAAGACACAGGACAACAAGACACTGGACTACAAAACAAGACACTGGACTACAACACAAGACACTGGACTACAACACAAGACACTGGACTACAACACAAGACACTGGACTACAACACAAGACACTGGACTACAACACAAGACACTGGACTACAACACAAGACACTGGACTACAATACAAGACACTGGACTACAACACAAGACACTGGACTACAATACAAGACACTGGACTACAACACAAGAAACTGGACTACAATACACTGGCCTACAAAACACTGGACTACAATACAATACAAGACACTGGACTATAACACAAGACTACAATACAAGACACTAGACTACAACACAAGACACTAGACTACAATACAAGACACTGGACTACAACACAAGACACTGGACTACAATACAAGACACTGGACTACAACACAAGACACTGGACTACAACACAAGACACTGGACTACAACACAAGACACTGGACTACAATACAAGACACTGGACTACAATACAAGACACTGGACTACAATACAAGACACTGGACTACAATACAAGACACTGGACTACAATACAAGACACTACAATACAAGACAAGACACTGGACTACAATACAAGACACTACACTACAATACAAGACACTGGACTACAACACAAGACACTGGACTACAATACAAGACACTGGACTACAATGCAAGACACTGGACTACAACACAAGACACTGGACAACAAGACACTGGACTACAATACAAGACACTGGACTACAACACAAGACACTGGACTACAACACAAGACACTGGACAACAAGACACTGGACTACAATACAAGACACTGGACTACAACACAAGACACAGGACAACAAGACACTGGACTACAACACAAGACACTGGACTACAACACAAGACACTGGACTACAACACAAGACACTGGACTACAACACAAGACACTGGACTACAATACAAGACACTGGACTACAATACAAGACACTGGACTACAATACAAGACAAGACACTACAATACAAGACAAGACACTGGACTACAATACAAGACACTAAACTACAATACAAGACACTGGACTACAACACAAGACACTGGACTACAATACAAGACACTGGACTACAATGCAAGACACTGGACTACAACGCAAGACACTGGACAACAAGACACTGGACTACAATACAAGACACTGGACTACAACACAAGACACTGGACAACAAGACACTGGACTACAATACAAGACACTGGACTACAACACAAGACACTGGACTACAACACAAGACACTGGACTACAACACAAGACACAGGACAACAAGACACTGGACTACAACACAAGACACTGGACTACAACACAAGACACTGGACTACAACACAAGACACTGGACTACAACACAAGACACTGGACTACAACACAAGACACTAGACTACAACACAAGACACTAGACTACAACACAAGACACTAGACTACAATACAAGACACTGGACTACAATACAAGACACTACAATACAAGACACTGGACTACAATACAAGACACTGGACTACAATACAAGACACTGGACTACAACACAAGACACTAGACTACAATACAAGACACTAGACTACAATACAAGACACTAGACTACAATACAAGACACTAGACTACAAGACAAGACACTGGACTACAATACAAGACACTGGACTACAATACAAGACACTGGACTACAATACAAGACACTGGACTACAACACAAGACACTAGACTACAACACAAGACACTGGACTACAATACAAGACACTGGACTACAATACAAGACAAGACACTGGACTACAATACAAGACACTACAATACAAGACACTACAATACAAGACACTACAATACAAGACACTGGACTACAAGACACTGGACTACAATACAAGACACTAGACTTATCCCAGGATGGTTCAGACACGGTCAGACAGACAGATATAGGTGTACCTGCTAGACAGGGCCTTCTGGGCGGAGGCTCTGGCTGCTGCAGCCGCTACCCCTGCAGCCACAACGGCTGCTCTGGCCTCCCCAGGGGTAGGCTGTCTGGGGCCTGAGCTGGTGTCTGAGGAGGGCCTCCGTAGGCCGGAGAGTCTCTCTCTGTCCTCAACCTTCAGCAGGTCAAACACAGAGCTGGGGCCTGGAGGGAGGAGGACAGGGGAGGGGACAAGGAGACAGGGCAGGGAGGAGGACAGGGCAGGGAGGAGGACAGGGCAGGGAGGAGGACAGGGGAGGGGACAAGGAGACAGGGCAGGGAGGAGACCGGGCAGGGGGGAGACCGGGCAGGGGGAGACCGGGCAGGGGGGAGACGGGGCAGGGAGGAGGACAGGGCAGGGAGGAGACGGGGCAGGGAGGAGGACAGGGCAGGGAGGAGGACAGGGGAGGGGACAAGGAGACAGGGCAGGGAGGAGACCGGGCAGGGGGGAGACGGGGCAGGGAGGACAGGGCAGGGAGGAGACGGGGCAGGGAGGAGACGGGGCAAGGAGGAGACAAGGCAGGGAGGAGACAGGGCAGGGAGGAGACAGGGCAGGGAGGAGACAGGGCAGGGAGGAGACAGGGCAGGGAGGAGACAGGGCAGGGAGGAGACAGGGCAGGGAGGAAGACAGGGCAGGGATGAAGACAGGGCAGGGAGGAAGACAGGGCAGGGAGGAGGACAGGGCAGGGAGGAGGACAGGGCAGGGAGGAGGACAGGGCAGGGAGGAGACAGGGGAGGGAGGAGACAGGGCAGAGAGGAGACAGGGCAGAGAGGAGACAGGGCAGAGAGGAGACAGGGCAGAGAGGAGACACGGCAGAGAGGAGACAGGGCAGAGAGAAGACAGGGCAGAGAGGAGACAGGGCAGAGAGGAGACAGGGCAGAGAGGAGACAGGGCAGAGAGGAGACAGGGCAGGGAGGAGACCGGGCAGGGAGGAGACAGGGCAAGGAGGAGACAAGGCAGGGAGGAGACAGGGCAGGGAGGAGACCGGGGTGAGTAGTCAGGACTATCTATAATAAAAGCAGAACAGAGTGCAGATGGACATAGCACCACAGTTGATAAAGAGGAGACGACCACGAGGATTAAAACATTATTGTTGTGTCTACAGGTTTCAGAAGAATAGAGAGAACAGTCTGCACCTTGCAGTGTAGCCTCCCCCAGCAGCTCCCTCCTCTGGGCAGAGTCCAGCTGGTGACGACCCCCCTTAGAGGGCTCTTCCTGGGCCATGTGGCCTCGAGACGTCTTCAGGGCCTGGGCTACCATGGGGCTGACGCTGGATAGGTCCACCACTGGACGGAAGTAGTGGACCGGCCTGAAGTCTCTGGGCAGGTTGGGAGGAGGGAAGATCTGAGGAGAGAGGGTAGAGAGAGAGAGAGAGAGAGAGAGAGAGAGAGAGAGAGAGAGAGAGAGAGAGAGAGAGAGAGGTAGACAGAGAGAGAGAGAGGTAGACAGAGAGAGAGAGAGAGAGAGAGAGAGAGAGAGAGAGAGGAGAGAGAGGAGAGAGAGGAGAGAGAGAGAGAGAGAGAGGTGGAGAGAGAGAGGTGGAGAGAGAGAGAGAGAGGTGGAGAGAGAGAGAGAGGTGGAGAGAGAGAGAGAGAGAGAGAGAGAGAGAGAGAGAGAGAGAGAGAGGGAGAGAGGGGAGAGAGAGAGAGAGAGAGAGAGAGAGAGAGAGAGAGAGAGAGAGAGAGAGAGAGAGAGAGAGAGAGAGAGGAGGTGGAGAGAGAGAGAGAGAGTGAGAGAGAGAGAGAGAGAGAGAGAGAGAGAGAGAGAGAGAGAGTGAGAGAGAGAGAGAGAGAGAGAGAGAGAGAGGAGTGAGTGAGAGAGAGGTTGAGAGAGAGGTAGACAGAGCGAGAGAGAGAGGTGGAGAGAAAGAGAGGAGAGAAAGAGAGGAGAGAAAGAGGCCAGGGATTCATGGAGGTGATATAATTCGGAGGTAATTGAAGAGAGATTCATTTAGAAACTAGGTTAAGAGAGCACCTACTGTTTTGGTCTCCAGCTTATCGGAGGCCAGGGTGAATCCTTCTAGGATTTTACCCAGATAAGCAGCGTCTTTACTGTGGTCTGAAGACGAAGAGAAGACAGCATTAGAGAACAAAATGATGTGATCCTCATTGATGTGATCTACATGATGTTCATGGACAGGACTATGACACTGAACGAAGAGGCACAGAGAGAGACAGAGAGAGTCCCTCACACATAAACACTAAACAAGTGTATGAACCATAACTTTCCATAGTGCAGGACAAACACAACTGGTAGGGCCTGTTCCCCAGGGATTCAGGACAAACACAACTGGTAGGGCCTGTTCCACAGAGATTCAGGACAACTGGTAAGGCCTGTTCCCCAGGGATTCAGGACAACTGGTAGGGCCTGTTCCCCTGGGATTCAGGACAACTGGTAGGGCCTGTTCCCCTGGGATTCAGGACAAACACAACTGGTAGGGCCTGTTCCCCAGGGATTCAGGACAACTGGTAGGGCCTGTTCCCCTGGGATTCAGGACAACTGGTAGGGCCTGTTCCCCTGGGATTCAGGACAAACACAACTGGTAGGGCCTGTTCCCCAGGGATTCAGGACAAACACAACTGGTAGGGCCTGTTCCCCAGGGATTCAGGACAAACACAACTGATAGGGCCTGTTCCCCAGAGATTCAGGACAAACACAACTGGTAGGGCCTGTTCCCCAGAGATTCAGGACAAACACAACTGGTAGGGCCTGTTCCCCAGAGATTCAGGACAACTGGTAGGGCCTGTTCCCCAGGGATTCAGGACAAACACAACTGGTAGGGCCTGTTCCCCAGGGATTCGGGACAACTGGTAGGGCCTGTTCCCCAGGGATTCAGGACAACTGGTAGGGCCTGTTCCCCAGGGATTCAGGACAACTGGTAGGGCCTGTTCCCCAGAGATTCAGGACAAACACAACTGGTAGGGCCTGTTCCCCAGGGATTCAGGACAACTGGTAGGGCCTGTTCCCCAGAGATTCAGGACAAACACAACTGGTAAGGCCTGTTCCCCTGGGATTCAGGACAACTGGTAGGGCCTGTTCCCAGGGATTCAGGACAACTGGTAGGGCCTGTTCCCCAGAGATTCAGGACAACTGGTAGGGCCTGTTCCCCAGGGGATTCAGGACAAACACAACTGGTAGGGCCTGTTCCCCAGAGATTCAGGACAAACACAACTGGTAGGGCCTGTTCCCCAGAGATTCAGGACAACTGGTAGGGCCTGTTCCCCTGGGATTCAGGACAAACACAACTGGTAGGGCCTGTTCCCCAGAGATTCAGGACAACTGGTAGGGCCTGTTCCCCTGGGATTCAGGACAAACACAACTGGTAGGGCCTGTACCCCAGAGATTCAGGACAACTGGTAGGGCCTGTTCCCCTGGGATTCAGGACAACTGGTAGGGCCTGTTCCCCAGGGATTCAGGACAACTGGTAGGGCCTGTTCCCTAGGGATTCAGGACAACTGGTAGGGCCTGTTCCCCAGAGATTCAGGACAACTGGTAGGGCCTGTTCCTCAGAGATTTAGGACAAACACAACTGGTAGGGCCTGTTCCCCAGGGATTCAGGACAAACACAACTGGTAGGGCCTGTTCCCCAGGGATTCAGTACAACTGGTAGGGCCTGTTCCCCAGGGATTCAGGACAACTGGTAGGGCCTGTTCCCCAGAGATTCAGGGCAACTGGTAGGGCCTGTTCCCCAGAGATTCAGGACAACTAATCAAACTTCCGGGTTGGAGCGAGTGGTCGCATCGGCACTTCGCTCCCGCAGGTAGTATAACTTTTTCATTACATTTCATTACATTTCATTATATTTCATTATAGCACAACGGTTTGATTTGTCTAATCTTAGCAATTTCTTCTCAGCTAGCTACATAGCCGTCTTTGTATCAAAGATAATTGCGTAATTATCGTATTTCGCCGTCCTAACGTAGTCTTCACTAGCCAGCTAGCTAACGTCCACTGATTAGCTGCACTGGAGAAACTATTACACTCAACTGAACGACTTGATTAGTGTAGTGTTAGCTAGCTACATAGCTGTCTTTGCTGTCTTCATATCTTCGTATCCAAGATAATTGTGTAGTTTAGGTTTAGAGTGTGTAGTCTTAGAGTGATTATCTTAATTTACCGAGGTTAGCTAGCCAGCTATTTGTCGTCCTTAACGTAGGAGACTCTGCTAGCTACTAGATGCTGTTCTTCCACTAACCTCATTGCAACTCCCTTCCAAGTCTCCAACCACTACCTTGTATCCTTTTCCCTCTCGCTCTCATCCAACACCTCCCACACTGCCCCTACTCGGATGGTATCGCGCCGTCCCAACCTTCGCTCTCTCTCCCCCGCTACTCTCTCCTCTTCCATCCTATCATCTCTTCCCTCTGCTCAAACCTTCTCCAACCTATCTCCTGATTCTGCCTCCTCAACCCTCCTCTCCTCCCTCTCTGCATCCTTTGACTCTCTATGTCCCCTATCCTCCAGGCCGGCTCGGTCCTCCCCTCCCGCTCCGTGGCTCGATGACTCATTGCGAGCTCACAGAACAGGGCTCCGGGCAGCCGAGCGGAAATGGAGGAAAACTCGCCTCCCTGCCTACCTGGCATCCTTTCACTCCCTCCTCTCTACATTTTCCTCCTCTGTCTCTGCTGCTAAAGCCACTTTCTACCACGCTAAATTCCAAGCATCTGCCTCTAACCCTAGGAAGCTCTTTGCCACCTTCTCCTCCCTCCTGAATCCTCCTCCTCCCCCCCCTCCTCCCTCTCTGCAGATGACTTCGTCAACCATTTTGAAAAGAAGGTTGACGACATCCGATCCTCGTTTGCTAAGTCAAACGACACCGCTGGTTCTGCTCACACTGCCCTACCCTGTGCTCTGACCTCTTTCTCCCTCTCTCTCCAGATGAAATCTATGCGTCTTGTGACGGCCGGCCGCCCAACAACCTGCCCGCTTGACCCTATCCCCTCCTCTCTTCTCCAGACCATTTCCGGAGACCTTCTCCCTTACCTCACCTCGCTCATCAACTCATCCCTGACCGCTGGCTACGTCCCTTCCGTCTTCAAGAGAGCGAGAGTTGCACCCCTTCTGAAAAAACCTAACTCGATCCCTCCGATGTCAACAATTACAGACCAGTATCCCTTCTTTCTTTTCTCTCCAAAACTCTTGAACGTGCCGTCCTTGGCCAGCTCTCCCGCTATCTCTCTCTGAATGACCTTCTTGATCCAAATCAGTCAGGTTTCAAGACTAGTCATTCAACTGAGACTGCTCTCCTCTGTATCACGGAGGCGCTCCGCACTGCTAAAGCTAACTCTCTCTCCTCTGCTCTCATCCACCTTCTAGATCTATCGGCTGCCTTCGATACTGTGAACCATCAGATCCTCCTCTCCACCCTCTCCGAGTTGGGCATCTCCGGCGCGGCCCACGCTTGGATTGCGTCCTACCTGACAGGTCGCTCCTACCAGGTGGCATGGCGAGAATCTGTCTCCTCACCACGCGCTCTCACCACTGGTGTCCCCCAGGGCTCTGTTCTAGGCCCTCTCCTATTCTCGCTTATACACCAAGTCACTTGGCTCTGTCATTCTATATTTTTAGTTCAGGACTAGGCTTAATCTGTGTCTGGGAAACTGTCCCAGAGTCTTCCATCTCCTGTCATCTCAGTGGACCTCACCTTTCTTCTTCCTGTTGTACTGCTGGGGGGCGGTCCATCCGTACAGTCCGTCGCCAGGCTCCTCCCCTCCCAGCACCGTGTCGTAGTTAGACATGATGTCTCTGTGGTAGATGTCCTCGTCATCGTCCTCCATCGCACCCACACCGAACCCCTGGAGGGGGGGGGGGTCAAAAGGTCAAGGGTCAAGCAGAGGCTAAGTATCCCAGAGCACCTGACAAGTAACAACCAAACAACAACTGACACAACAGTCAGACAGTGTTTTCTCTACTATTAGAGCTGACACAACAGTCAGACAGTGTTTACCCTACTATTAGAGCTGACACAACAGTCAGACAGTGTTTTCTCTACTATTAGAGCTGACACAACAGTCAGACAGTGTTTTCTCTACTATAACACACAGGGTACAACAGTCAGACAGTGTTTTCCCTACTATAACACACAGGGTACAACAGTCAGACAGTGTTTCCCCTACTATTAGAGCTGACACAACAGTCAGACAGTGTTTCCCCTACTATTAGAGCTGACACAACAGTCAGACAGTGTTTTCTCTACTATTAGAGCTGACACAACAGTCAGACAGTGTTTAGCCTACTATTAGAGCTGACACAACAGTCAGACAGTGTTTTCTCTACTATTAGAGCTGACACAACAGTCAGACAGTGTTTACCCTACTATTGGAGCTGACACAACAGTCAGACAGTGTTTTCTCTACTATTAGAGCTGACACAACAGTCAGACAGTGTTTACCCTACTATTAGAGCTGACACAACAGTCAGACAGTGTTTTCTCTACTATTAGAGCTGACACAACAGTCAGACAGTGTTTTCTCTACTATTAGAGCTGACACAACAGTCAGACAGTGTTTTCTCTACTATTAGAGCTGACACAACAGTCAGACAGTGTTTTCTCTACTATTAGAGCTGACACAACAGTCAGACAGTGTTTCCCCTACTATTAGAGCTGACACAACAGTCAGACAGTGTTTTCCCCACTATTAGAGCTGACACAACAGTCAGACAGTGTTTTCCCTACTATTAGAGCTGACACAACAGTCAGACAGTGTTTTCTCTACTATTAGAGCTGACACAACAGTCAGACAGTGTTTCCCCTACTATTAGAGCTGACACAACAGTCAGACAGTGTTTCCTCTACTATTAGAGCTGACACAACAGTCAGACAGTGTTTACCCTACTATTAGAGCTGACACAACAGTCAGACAGTGTTTTCCCTACTATAACACACAGGGTACAACAGTCAGACAGTGTTTTCTCTACTATTAGAGCTGACACAACAGTCAGACAGTGTTTCCCCTACTATTAGAGCTGACACAACAGTCAGACAGTGTTTTCCCTCCTATTAGAGCTGACACAACAGTCAGACAGTGTTTTCTCTACTATTAGAGCTGACACAACAGTCAGACAGTGTTTTCCCCACTATTAGAGCTGACACAACAGTCAGACAGTGTTTTCCCTACTATAACACACAGGGTACAACAGTCAGACAGTGTTTCCCCTACTATTAGAGCTGACACAACAGTCAGACAGTGTTTTCCCTACTATAACACACAGGGTACAACAGTCAGACAGTGTTTTCCCTACTATTAGAGCTGACACAACAGTCAGACAGTGTTTTCCCTCCTATTAGAGCTGACACAACAGTCAGACAGTGTTTTCTCTACTATTAGAGCTGACACAACAGTCAGACAGTGTTTTCCCTACTATAACACACAGGGTACAACAGTCAGACAGTGTTTTCCCTACTATTAGAGCTGACACAACAGTCAGACAGTGTTTTCCCTACTATAACACACAGGGTACAACAGTCAGACAGTGTTTTCCCTACTATTAGAGCTGATACAACAGTCAGACAGTGTTTTCTCTACTATTAGAGCTGACACAACAGTCAGACAGTGTTTTCTCTACTATTAGAGCTGACACAACAGTCAGACAGTGTTTTCCCTACTATTAGAGCTGACACAACAGTCAGACAGTGTTTTCTCTACTATTAGAGCTGACACAACAGTCAGACAGTGTTTTCTCTACTATTAGAGCTGACACAACAGTCAGACAGTGTTTTCCCTACTATAACACACAGGGTACAACAGTCAGACAGTGTTTCCCCTACTATTAGAGCTGACACAACAGTCAGACAGTGTTTTCCCTACTATTAGAGCTGACACAACAGTCAGACAGTGTTTTCCCTACTATTAGAGCTGACACAACAGTCAGACAGTGTTTCCCCTACTATTAGAGCTGACACAACAGTCAGACAGTGTTTTCTCTACTATTAGAGCTGACACAACAGTCAGACAGTGTTTTCTCTACTATTAGAGCTGACACAACAGTCAGACAGTGTTTTCTCTACTATTAGAGCTGACACAACAGTCAGACAGTGTTTTCTCTACTATTAGAGCTGACACAACAGTCAGACAGTGTTTTCTCTACTATTAGAGCTGACACAACAGTCAGACAGTGTTTTCCCTACTATTAGAGCTGACACAACAGTCAGACAGTGTTTTCCCCACTATTAGAGCTGACACAACAGTCAGACAGTGTTTCCCCTACTATTAGAGCTGACACAACAGTCAGACAGTGTTTGTCCTACTATTAGAGCTGACACAACAGTCAGACAGTGTTTTCTCTACTATTAGAGCTGACACAACAGTCAGACAGTGTTTTCCCTACTATTAGAGCTGACACAACAGTCAGACAGTGTTTTCTCTACTATTAGAGCTGACACAACAGTCAGACAGTGTTTTCTCTACTATTAGAGCTGACACAACAGTCAGACAGTGTTTTCTCTACTATTAGAGCTGACACAACAGTCAGACAGTGTTTTCTCTACTATTAGAGCTGACACAACAGTCAGACAGTGTTTTCCCTACTATTAGAGCTGACACAACAGTCAGACAGTGTTTTCCCCACTATTAGAGCTGACACAACAGTCAGACAGTGTTTCCCCTACTATTAGAGCTGACACAACAGTCAGACAGTGTTTGTCCTACTATTAGAGCTGACACAACAGTCAGACAGTGTTTTCTCTACTATTAGAGCTGACACAACAGTCAGACAGTGTTTTCCCTACTATTAGAGCTGACACAACAGTCAGACAGTGTTTTCTCTACTATTAGAGCTGACACAACAGTCAGACAGTGTTTTCTCTACTATTAGAGCTGACACAACAGTCAGACAGTGTTTCCCCTACTATTAGAGCTGACACAACAGTCAGACAGTGTTTTCCCTACTATAACACACAGGGTACAACAGTCAGACAGTGTTTTCCCTACTATAACACACAGGGTACAACAGTCAGACAGTGTTTTCCCTACTATAACACACAGGGTACAACAGTCAGACAGTGTTTTCCCTACTATAACACACAGGGTACACGCCACGGACCTGACCAACTGAACAAAACAACGAGAGACACACATATCCATACAAACCTGTCCCGCCACTCCTCCTCTGCGTCTTCGTCCCTTCCTGTCCTCTCCAAACAGGCTGTTGGTCCTGTCTGAGTCCATAGTGAACAGGTTGATGTGTCCCGCGCCCGGACCCCCCCTCAGGGCCGCCAGGGGGTTCAGACCCCGGTAGCCCAGGCCGTGGAGGTCCACTTTAGGGGTGAAGTCTATAGGAGTCACGTCTTTAGGAGCGAAGGTCACGTTCTCAGGGACGAACTCTCCGTCCTCCTCATCCTGTGGTTTACCAGTAGGGGATGAATCACATTGTCTTTGCAGTGGTGGGAGGGGTAAACGTCAAGTCGCCTATTTTAGGGGACTTTTGTTATAGTTTAAATGGTTTTATCAAGGTAATTAGTTTCGTGATTGTTGACAGCGCCACCGTCAGCGTCTGACAGCGCCACCTCCTGCCTCGGGTGACTATGGGGTATCGGGTTACATATCCACAGCCATTGGAGGCTCGGGAGTCCCACCTTAACACTCCTTCGCTGATTGGACTGTCCATCGGGTGACTATGGGGTATCGGGTTACATATCCACAGCCATTGGAGGCTCGGGAGTCCCGCCTTAACACTCCATCGCTGCTAAGCTGAGAGTCTACTTCAGCAACAGGAAGTAGTTCCACTGTTCTACAACAAACTGCATATCGCTGCTAAGCTGAGAGTCTACTGCAGTGACAGGAAGTAGTTCCACTGTTCTACAACAAACTGCATATCGCTGCTAAGCTGAGAGTCTACTGCAGTGACAGGAAGTAGTTCTACAACAAACTACATATCGCTGCTAAGCTGAGAGTCTACTGCAGCGACAGGAAGTAGTTCCACTGTTCTACAACAAACTACATATCGCTGCTAAGCTGAGAGTCTACTGCAGTGACAGGAAGTAGTTCCACTGTTCTACAACAAACTGCATATCGCTGCTAAGCTGAGAGTCTACTGCAGTGACAGGAAGTAGTTCTACAACAAACTACATATCGCTGCTAAGCTGAGAGTCTACTGCAGCGACAGGAAGTAGTTCCACTGTTCTACAACAAACTACATATCGCTGCTAAGCTGAGAGTCTACTGCAGGGACAGGAAGTAGTTCCACTGTTCTACAACAAACTACATATCGCTGCTAAGCTGAGAGTCTACTGCAGTGACAGGAAGTAGTTCTACAACAAACTGCATATCGCTGCTAAGCTGAGAGTCTACTGCAGCGACAGGAAATAGTTCCACTGTTCTACAACAAACTACAACAAACACAATTTGAAAACAAAACCACTGTGTTACCTGTGATCCCGATGAACCGTTGGGAGGCGAGGCCGAGCCGAACGCCCTTGTTGCAGAATCTGTAAAAGAGAAATAACCATTTTTAGAATGATTTAAATTCGCAAGCTAAAAGGGGTAAACAGTACTTTGTTGAGAGTAGAGTCCCATCAGTCTATACAACATATTCAGGCTCCAACGTTGCTACTTCGACAGTCAGAGGCTGAGTAACCCACCTGCTCTCTGCTTACACAGCCTCCTCTTCACCCTGGGCCCAACCCCCTGGCCGTCCTTCCAGCCCATCTTCCTCAGTAACTCCACCCCCATGGAGGACCTGCCAGGAGTCAACAAGGACCGCAGAGTAGAAATATACGAGTGGTTCATTTAGCTCACTGAGTACCAGGGGCTGTGTCAAGAGGAGTAGTTCTGCTGATCTAGAATCAGTTATACCATTTAGCTCACTGAATACCAGGGGCTGTGTCAAGAGGAGTAGTTCTGCTGATCTGGAATCAGTTATACCATTTAGCTCACAATGAATTACTGCATGGCCAGAGAGGTCCTGATTGCAGACATACAGGCCCAGAGTGACCACATCTGTTCAGCCTGTTGGATAGTTACCTAGCTGGAGCCACCAAGTCTTCCAGGACAGTGTCCCCTGGGATAGGGGCTGAAAGAGAGGTGATGGCTCTGGCCTTGTCCCTGATCACATCCTTCCTGCCGGAGGCGAAGTCAGCTGTAGTGGTGATTTGTCTGGGGGCGATGCCGTGGTCCCCCAGATCCTGAGGAGACGGAACACATTCACATCCCATGTTGTCATGTTGGTCCACAAAGGGAAACGGTTGTGGTGCTGACAAAGTTCTAATTTAGTCCGTGATGTGTTCTCTAGAATGTATAATGTGTTCTCTAGAATGTGTAATGTGTTCTCTAGAATGTATAATGTGTTCTCTAGAATGTATAATGTGTTCTCTAGAATGTATAATGTGTTCTCTAGAATGTATAATGTGTTCTCTAGAATGTATAATGTGTTCTCTAGAATGTATAATGTGTTCTCTAGAATGCATAATGTGTTCTCTAGAATGTATAATGTGTTCTCTAGAATGCATAATGTGTTCTCTAGAATGCATAATGTGTTCTCTAGAATGCATAATGTGTTCTCTAGAATGCATAATGTGTTCTCTAGAATGCATAATGTGTTCTCTAGAATGTATAATGTGTTCTCTAGAATGTATAATGTGTTCTCTAGAATGTATAATGTGTTCTCTAGAATGTGTAATGTGTTCTCTAGAATGTGTAATGTGTTCTCTAGAATGTGTAATGTGTTCTCTAGAATGTATAATGTGTTCTCTAGAATGTATAATGTGTTCTCTAGAATGTATAATGTGTTCTCTAGAATGTATAATTTGTTCTCTAGAATGTATAATGTGTTCTCTAGAATGTGTAATGTGTTCTCTAGAATGTATAATGTGTTCTCTAGAATGCATAATGTGTTCTCTAGAATGCATAATGTGTTCTCTAGAATGTATAATGTGTTCTCTAGAATGTATAATGTGTTCTCTAGAATGCATAATTTGTTCTCTAGAATGTATAATGTGTTCTCTAGAATGTGTAATGTGTTCTCTAGAATGTATAATGTGTTCTCTAGAATGCATAATGTGTTCTCTAGAATGTATAATGTGTTCTCTAGAATGCATAATGTGTTCTCTAGAATGTATAATGTGTTCTCTAGAATGTATAATGTGTTCTCTAGAATGTATAATGTGTTCTCTAGAATGTATAATGTGTTCTCTAGAATGCATAATGTGTTCTCTAGAATGTATAATGTGTTCTCTAGAATGCATAATGTGTTCTCTAGAATGTATAATGTGTTCTCTAGAATGTATAATGTGTTCTCTAGAATGTATAATGTGTTCTCTAGAATGTAATGTGTTCTCTAGAATGTGTAATGTGTTCTCTAGAATGTGTAATGTGTTCTCTAGAATGTATAATGTGTTCTCTAGAATGTATAATGTGTTCTCTAGAATGTATAATGTGTTCTCTAGAATGTATAATTTGTTCTCTAGAATGTATAATGTGTTCTCTAGAATGTGTAATGTGTTCTCTAGAATGTATAATGTGTTCTCTAGAATGCATAATGTGTTCTCTAGAATGTATAATGTGTTCTCTAGAATGTATAATGTGTTCTCTAGAATGTATAATGTGTTCTCTAGAATGTATAATGTGTTCTCTAGAATGCATAATGTGTTCTCTAGAATGTATAATGTGTTCTCTAGAATGTATAATGTGTTCTCTAGAATGTATAATGTGTTCTCTAGAATGTATAATGTGTTCTCTTTCAGATTCTAGGTTCCTCCTCATCCGTGACGTGAGTTGAAAGGGAAATAGTTAGTGTGACCAGTCCTTTCATGTATCCTGTTGTTGATAAGATGTCTTGTAGGCCCTACCTCCTCATCCATGAAGTCCTCTGGCCTGGCATTCTGTCTGCCTGCTTTCTGCTGTCTGGATGAAACAAAGGTTGCTGGAGTCCACCCTGCAGTAGGAAACCAGTAGTGATTCATACCGTCACAGAATCACCCCCCTAGAGAATCAACCCCTAGAGAATCACCCCCCTAGAGAATCACCCCATGCCCCTAGAGAATCACGCCCCTAGAGAATCACGCCCCTAGAGAATCACGCCCCTAGAGAATCACCCCCTAGAGAATCACCCCCTAGAGAATCACCCCACGCCCCTACAGAATCACCCCCCTAGAGAATCACCCCCTAGAGAATCACCCCTAGAGAATCACCCCCTAGAGAATCACCCCTAGAGAATCACCCCTAGAGAATCACCCCCTAGAGAATCACCCCTAGAGAATCACCCCCTAGAGAATCAACCCCCCGCCCATAGAGAATATGGTATGGTGATAATATGGTATGGTGATAATATGGTATGGTCTCTCAGAATGGTGATAATATGGTATGGTGATAATATGGTATGGTGATAATATGGTATAGTGATAATATGGTGATAATATGGTATGGTGATAATATGGTATGGTCTCTCAGAATGGTGATATGGTATGGTGATAATATGGTATGGTCTCTCAGTATGGTGATAATATGGTATGGTGATAATATGGTATGGTGATAATATGGTATGGTGATAATATGGTATAGTGATAATATGGTATGGTGATAATATGGTGATAATATGGTATGGTGATAATATGGTATGGTCTCTCAGTATGGTGATAATATGGTATGGTGATAATATGGTATGGTGATAATATGGTATAGTGATAATATGGTATAGTGATAATATGGTATAGTGATAATATGGTGATAATATGGTATGGTGATAATATGGTATGGTGATAATATTGTATGGTGATAATATGGTATGGTGAGGTCTCTCAGTATGGTGATAATATGGTATGGTGATAATATGGTATGGTGATAATATGGTATGGTGATAATATGGTATAGTGATAATATGGTATAGTGATAATATGGTGATAATATGGTATGGTGATAATATGGTATGGTCTCTCAGAATGGTGATATGGTATGGTGATAATATGGTATGGTGATAACATGGTATGGTGATAATATGGTGAGGTCTCTCAGTATGGTGATAATATGGTATGGTGATAATATGGTATGGTGATAACATGGTATGGTGATAATATGGTATGGTCTCTCAGAATGGTGATAATATGGTATGGTGATAATATGGTATGGTGATAATATGGTATGGTCTCTCAGTATGGTGATAATATGGTATGGTGATAATATGGTATGGTGATAACATGGTATGGTGATAATATGGTATGGTGATAATATGGTATGATGATAACATGGTATGGTGATAATATGGTATGGTCTCTCAGTATGGTGATAATATGGTATGGTGATAATATGGTATGGTGATAATATGGTATGGTGATAATATGGTATGGTGAGGTCTCTCAGTATGGTGATAACATGGTATGGTGATAATATGGTATGGTGATAACATGGTATGGTGATAATATGGTATGGTGATAACATGGTATGGTGATAATATGGTATGGTCTCTCAGTATGGTGATAATATGGTATGGTGATAATATGGTGATAATATGGTATGGTGATAATATGGTGATAATATGGTGATAATATGGTATGGTGATAATATGGTATAGTGATAATATGGTGATAATATGGTATGGTGATAATATGGTATGGTCTCTCAGAATGGTGATATGGTATGGTGATAATATGGTATGGTCTCTCAGTATGGTGATAATATGGTATGGTGATAATATGGTATGGTGATAACATGGTATGGTGATAATATGGTATGGTGATAACATGGTATGGTGATAATATGGTATGGTCTCTCAGATGGTGATAATATGGTATGGTGATAATATGGTGATAATATGGTATGGTGATAATATGGTATAGTGATAATATGGTGATAATATGGTATGGTGATAATATGGTATGGTGATAATATGGTATAATATGGTGATAATATGGTATGGTGATAATATGGTGATAATATGGTGATAATATGGTATGGTGATAATATGGTATGGTGATAATATGGTGATAATATGGTATGGTGATAATATGGTGATAATATGGTATGGTGATAATATGGTATGGTGATAATATGGTATAGTGATAATATGGTGATAATATGGTATGGTGATAATATGGTATGGTGATAATATGGTGATAATATGGTATGGTGATAATATGGTATGGTGATAATATGGTATGGTGAGGTCTCTCGGTATGGTGATAATATGGTATAGTGATAATATGGTATGGTGATAATATGGTGATAATATGGTATGGTGATAATATGGTATGGTGATAATATGGTATGGTGAGGTCTCTCAGATGGTGATAATATGGTATAGTGATAATATGGTATGGTGATAATATGGTGATAATATGGTGATAATATGGTATAGTGATAATATGGTATGGTGATAATATGGTGATAACATGGTATGGTGATAATATGGTGATAATATGGTATGGTGATAATATGGTATGGTGATCTCTCGGTATGGTGATAATATGGTATGGTGATAATATGGTGATAATATGGTATGGATAATATGGTATGGTGATAATATGGTGATAACATGGTATGGTGATAACATGGTATGGTGATAATATGGTATGGTAATAATATGGTATGGTGAGGTCTCTCAGTATGGTGATAATATGGTATAGTGATAATATGGTATGGTGATAACATGGTGATAAGATGGTATGGTGATAATATGGTATGGTGATAATATGGTGATAATATGGTATAGTGATAATATGGTATGGTGATAACATGGTATGGTGATAATATGGTATGGTGATAATATGGTATGGTGATAATATGGTATAGTGACGTCTCTCGGTATGGTGATAATATGGTATGGTGATAACATGGTATGGTGATAATATGGTATGGTGATAATATGGTATGGTGATAATATGGTATAGTGACGTCTCTCGGTATGGTGATAATATGGTATGGTGATAACAAGGTATGGTGATAATATGGTATGGTGATAATATGGTATGGTGATAAATCTCTCGGTATGGTGATAATATGGTATGGTGATAACATGGTATGGTGATAATATGGTGTGGTGATAATATGGTATGGTGATAATATGGTGTGGTGATAATATGGTATGGTGATAATATGGTATGGTGATAATATGGTGGTGATAATATGGTATGGTGATAATATGGTATAGTGATAATATGGTATAGTGGTGATAATATGGTATGGTGATAATATGGTATGGTGATAATATGGTATGGTGATAATATGGTATGGTGATAATATGGTATGGTGATAATATGGTATGGTGATAATATGGTATGGTGATAATCTGGTATGGTGATAATATGGTATGGTGATAACAAGGTATGGTGATAACATGGTATGGTGATAATATGGTGATAATATGGTATGGTGATAATATGGTATGGTGGTGATAACATGGTGTGGTGATAATATGGTATGGTGATAACATGGTATGGATAATATGGTATGGTGATAATATGGTATGGTGATAATATGGTATGGTGATAATATGGTATGGTGATAATATGGTATGGTGATAATATGGTATGGTGGTAACATGGTATGGTGATAATATGGTATGGTGATAATATGGTATGGTGATAACATGGTATGGTGATAACATGGTATGGTGAAAATATGGTATGGTGATAATATGGTATGGTGATAATATGGTGTGGTGATAATATGGTATGGTGATAACATGGTATGGTGATAATATGGTATGGTGATAATATGGTATGGTGATAACATGGTGTGGTGATAATATGGTATGGTGATAACATGGTATGGATAATATGGTATGGTGATAATATGGTATGGTGATAATATGGTATGGTGATAATATGGTATGGTGATAATATGGTATGGTGATAATATGGTATGGTGGTAACATGGTATGGTGATAATATGGTATGGTGATAATATGGTATGGTGATAACATGGTATGGTGATAACATGGTATGGTGAAAATATGGTATGGTGATAACATGGTATGGTGGTAACATGGTATGGTGATAACATGGTGTGGTGATAATATGGTATGGTGATAACATGGTATGGATAATATGGTATGGTGATAATATGGTATGGTGATAATATGGTATGGTGATAATATGGTATGGTGATAATATGGTATGGTGATAATATGGTATGGTGATAATATGGTATAGTGACGTCTCTCGGTATGGTGATAATATGGTATGGTGATAACAAGGTATGGTGATAACATGGTATGGTGATAATATGGTGTGGTGATAATATGGTATGGTGATAATATGGTATGGTGATAACATGGTGTGGTGATAATATGGTATGGTGATAACATGGTATGGATAATATGGTATGGTGATAATATGGTATGGTGATAATATGGTATGGTGATAATATGGTATGGTGATAATATGGTATGGTGATAATATGGTATGGTGGTAACATGGTATGGTGATAATATGGTATGGTGATAATATGGTATGGTGATAACATGGTATGGTGATAACATGGTATGGTGAAAATATGGTATGGTGATAATATGGTATGGTGATAATATGGTGTGGTGATAATATGGTATGGTGATAACATGGTATGGTGATAATATGGTATGGTGATAATATGGTATGGTGATAACATGGTGTGGTGATAATATGGTATGGTGATAATATGGTATGGTGATAATATGGTATGGTGATAATATGGTATGGTGATAATATGGTATGGTGATATAATATGGTATGGTGATAATATGGTATGGTGATAATATGGTATGGTGGTAACATGGTATGGTGATAATATGGTATGGTGATAATATGGTATGGTGATAACATGGTATGGTGATAACATGGTATGGTGAAAATATGGTATGGTGATAACATGGTATGGTGGTAACATGGTATGGTGATAACATGGTATGGTGATAACATGGTATGGTGAAAATATGGTATGGTGATAATATGGTATGGTGATAATATGGTATGGTGATAATATAGTATGGTGATAATATGGTATGGTGATAACATGGTATGGTGATAACATGGTATGGTGATAATATGGTATGGTGATAATATGGTATGGTGATAATATGGTATGGTGATAATATGGTATGGTGATAATATGGTATGGTGATAATATGGTATGGTGATAACATGGTATGGTGATAATATGGTATGGTGATAATATGGTATGGTGATAATATGGTATGGTGATAATATGGTATGGTGATAATATGGTATAGTATATGGTATGGTGATAATATGGTATGGTGATAATATGGTATGGTGATAATATGGTATGGTGATAATATGGTATGGTGATAATATGGTATGGTGATAATATGGTATGGTGATAATATGGTATGGTGATAATATGGTATGGTGATAACATGGTATGGTGATAACATGGTATGGTGATAACATGGTATGGTGATAACATGGTATGGTGATAATATGGTATGGTGATAATATGGTATGGTGATAATATGGTATGGTGATAATATAGTATGGTGATAATATGGTATGGTGATAATATGGTATGGTGATAACATGGTATGGTGGTAACATGGTATGGTGATAATATGGTATGGTGATAACATGGTATGGTGATAACATGGTATGGTGATAACATGGTATGGTGATAACATGGTATGGTGATAACATGGTATCTCAGTATGGTGATAACATGGAATGGTGATAACATGGAATGGTGAGGTCCCTCAGTATGGTGATAACATGGTATGGTGGTAATATGGTATGGTGATAATATGGTATGGTGAAAATATGGTGAAAATATGGTGAAAATATGGTATGGTGAAAATATGGTATGGTGATAACATGGTATGGTGGTAATATGGTATGGTGATAATATGGTATGGTGGTAATATGGTATGGTGATAATATGGTGAGGTCTCTCAGTATGGTGATAACATGGTATGGTGGTAATATGGTATGCTGATAATATGGTATGGTGATAATATGGTATGGGCTCTCAGTATGGTGATAATATGGTATGGTGGTAATATGGTATGGTCTCTCAGTATGGTGATAATATGGTATGGTGGTAATATGGTATAGTCCCTCAGTATAACATGGTATGGTGATAACATGGTATGATAACATGGTATGGTGATAACATGGTATGGTGATAACATGGTATGGTGGTAACATGGTATGGTGGTAACATGGTATGGTGATAACATGGTATAGTCCCTCAGTATGGTGATAATATGGTATGGTGATAATATGGTATGGTCTCTCAGTATGGTGATAATATGGTATGGTCTCTCAGTATGGTGATAATATGGTATGGTGATAATATGGTATGGTGATAACATGGTATGGTGATAATATGGTATGGTGATAACATGGTATGGTGATAATATGGTATGGTCTCTCAGTATGGTGATAATATGGTATGGTGATAATATGGTATGGTGATAACATGGTATGGTGATAACATGGTATGGTGATAATATGGTATGGTCTCTCAGTATGGTGATAACATGGTATGGTGAGGTCCCTCAGGTATGGTGATAACATGGTATGGTGGTAATATGGTATGGTGATAATATGGTATGGTGAAAATATGGTATGGTGAAAATATGGTATGGTGATAATATGGTATAGTGACGTCTAACTGGTATGGTGATAATATGGTATGGTGATAACAAGGTATGGTGATAATATGGCATGGTAATAATATGGTATGGTGACGTCTCTCGGTATGGTGATAATATGGTATGGTGATAACATGGTATGGTGATAACATGGTGTGGTGATAATATGGTATGGTGATAATATGGTGTGGTGATAATATGGTATGGTGATAATATGGTATGGTGATAATATGGTATGGTGATAATATGGTATGGTGATAATATGGTGATAATATGGTATGGTGGTAACATGGTATGGTGATAATATGGTATGGTGATAATATGGTATGGTGATAACATGGTATGGTGATAACATGGTATGGTGAAAATATGGTATGGTGATAACATGGTATGGTGGTAACATGGTATGGTGATAATATGGTATGGTGATAATATGGTATGGTGATAACATGGTATGGTGATAATATGGTATGGTGATAATATGGTATGGTGATAATATGGTATGGGTGATAATGGTATAGTATGGTGATAATATGGTATGGTGATAACATGGTATGGTGATAATATGGTATGGTGATAATATGGTATGGTGATAATATGGTATATAATATGTATGGTGATAATATGGTATGGTGATAATATGGTATGGTGATAACATGGTATGGTGATAACATGGTATGGTGATAATATGGTATGGTGATAATATGGTATGGTGATAATATGGTATGGTGATAATATGGTATGGTGATAACATGGTATGGTGATAACATGGTATGGTGATAATATGGTATGGTGATAACATGGTATGGTGATAATATGGTATGGTGGTAATATGGTATGGTGATGACATGGTATGGTGATAATATGGTATGGTGATAACATGGTATGGTGATAATATGGTATGGTCTCTCAGTATGGTGATAACATGGTATGGTGAGGTCCCTCAGTATGGTGATAACATGGTATGGTGGTAATATGGTATGGTGATAATATGGTATGGTGAAAATATGGTATGGTGAAAATATGGTATGGTGAAAATATGGTATGGTGAAAATATGGTATGGTGATAACATGGTATGGTGGTAATATGGTATGGTGATAATATGGTATGGTGGTAATATGGTATGGTCTCTCAGTATGGTGATAACATGGTATGGTGATAATATGGTATGGTGATAATATGGTATGGGCTCTCAGTATGGTGATAACATGGTATGGTGGTAATATGGTATGGTCTCTCAGTATGGTGATAACATGGTATGGTGATAATATGGTATGGTGATAATATGGTATGGTGGTAATATGGTATAGTCCCTCAGTATGGTGATAACATGGTATGGTGATAACATGGTATGGTGATAACATGGTATGGTGGTAATATGGTATGGTGATAATATGGAATGGTGGTAATATGGTATGGTCTCTCAGTATGGTGATAACATGGTATGGTGGTAATATGGTATGGTGATAATATGGTATGGTGATAATATGGTATGGGCTCTCAGTATGGTGATAACATGGTATGGTGGTAATATGGTATGGTCTCTCAGTATGGTGATAACATGGTATGGTGATAATATGGTATGGTGATAATATGGTATGGTGGTAATATGGTATAGTCCCTCAGTATGGTGATAACATGGTATGGTGGTAACATGGTATGGTGATAACATGGTATGGTGATAACATGGTATGGTGATAACATGGTATGGTGATAACATGGTATAGTCCCTCAGTATGGTGATAATATGGTATGGTGATAATATGGTATGGTCTCTCAGTATGGTGATAATATGGTATGGTCTCTCAGTATGGTGATAATATGGTATGGTGATAATATGGTATGGTGATAACATGGTATGGTGATAATATGGTATGGTGATAACATGGTATGGTGATAATATGGTATGGTCTCTCAGTATGGTGATAATATGGTATGGTGATAATATGGTATGGTGATAATATGGTGATAATATGGTATGGTGATAATATGGTATGGTGATAATATGGTGATAATATGGTGATAATATGGTATGGTGATAATATGGTGATAATATGGTATGGTGATAATATGGTGATAATATGGTATGGTGATAATATGGTATGGTGAGGTCTCTCAGTATGGTGATAATATGGTATAGTGATAATATGGTATGGTGATAATATGGTGATAATATGGTGATAATATGGTATAATAATATGGTATGGTGACAATATGGTATGGTGATAATATGGTATGGTGAGGTCTCTCAGTATGGTGATAATATGGTATGATAATATGGTATGATAATATGGTATGGTGATAATATGGTGATAATATGGTGATAATATGGTATGGTGATAATATGGTATGGTGATAATGGTATGGTGATAACATGGTATGGTGATAATATGGTGATAATATGGTATGGTGATAATATGGTATGGTGATAACGTCTCTGGTGATAACATGGTATGGTGATAATATGGTATGGTGATAATATGGTGATAATATGGTATGGTGATAATATGGTATGGTGATAACATGGTATGGTGATAACATGGTATGGTGATAATATGGTATGGTGATAATATGGTATGGTGATAATATGGTATGGTGATCTCTCAGTATGGTGATAATATGGTATGGTGATAATATGGTATGGTGATAACATGGTATATAATATGGTGATAATATGGTATGGTGATAATATGATATGGATAACATGGTATGGTGATAACATGGTATGGTGATAACATGGTATGGTGATAATATGGTATGGTGATAATATGGTATAGGTGATAATATGGTATGGTGATAATATGGTATGGTGATAATATGGTATAGTGATAATATGGTATGGTGATAATATGGTATGGTGATAATATGGTATAAATATGGTATAGTGATAATATGGTATGGTGATAATATGGTATGGTGATAATATGGTATAGTGATAATATGGTATGGTGATAATATGGTATAGTGATAATATGGTATGGTGATAACATGGTATGGTGATAATATGGTATGGTGATAATATGGTATGGTGATAATATGGTGATAATATGGTATAGGTGATAATATGGTATGGTGATAACATGGTGATAATATGGTATGGTGATAATATGGTATGGTGATAATATGGTGATAATATGGTATAGTGATAATATGGTATGGTGATAATATGGTATGGTGATAATATGGTATAGTGATAATATGGTATGGTGATAATATGGTATAGTGATAACATGGTATGGGAATAACATGGTGTGGTGATAATATGGTATGGTGATAATATGGTATAGTGATAATATGGTATAGTGATAATATGGTATAGTGACGTCTCTCAGTATGGTGATAATATGGTATGGTGATAACATGGTATGGTGATAATATGGTATGGTGATAATATGGTATGGTGATAATATGGTATAGTGACGTATGGTGATAATCTCGGTATGGTGATAATATGGTATGGTGATAACAAGGTATGGTGATAATATGGTATGGTGATAATGGTGATGGTATGGTGATGTCTCTGATAATATGGTATGGTGATAATATGGTATGGTGATAACATGGTATGGTGATAATATGGTGTGGTGATAATATGGTGATAATATGGTGATAATATGGTATGGTGATAATATGGTATGGTGATAACATGGTGATAACATGGTATGGTGATAATATGGTATGGTGATAATATGGTATAGTGATAATATGGTATGGTGATAACATGGTATGGTGATAACATGGTGTGGTGATAATATGGTATGGTGATAATATGGTATGGTGATAATATGGTGATAATATGGTATGGTGATAATATGGTATGGTCTCTCAGTATGGTGATAACGATAATATGGTATGGTGGTAATATGGTATGGTCTCTCAGTATGGTGATAACATGGTATGGTGATAATATGGTATGGTGATAACATGGTATGGTGGTAACATGGTATGGTGATAACATGGTATGGTGATAATATGGTATGGTGAGGTCCCTCAGTATGGTGATAACATGGTATGGTGATAACATGGTATGGTGATAATATGGTATGGTGATAACATGGTATGGTGATAACATGGTATGGTGATAACATGGTATGGTGATAATATGGTATGGTGAGGTCCCTCAGTATGGTGATAACATGGTATGGTGGTAATATGGTATGGTGATAATATGGTATGGTGATAATATGGTATGGTGGTAATATGGTATGGTGAAAATATGGTATGGTGAAAATATGGTATGGTGATAACATAGTATGGTGGTAATATGGTATGGTGATAATATGGTATAGTGATAACATGGTATGGTGATAACATGGTATGGTGATAATATGGTATGGTGATAATATGGTATGGTGAGAATATGGTATGGTGACGTCTCTCGGTATGGTGATAATATGGTATGGTGATAACATGGTATGGTGATAATATGGTATGGTGATAATATGGTATGGTGATAACATGGTATGGTGATAACATGGTATGGTGATAATATGGTATGGTGATAATATGGTATGGTCTCTCGGTATGGTGATAATATGGTATGGTGATAATATGGTATGGTGATAATATGGTATGGTGATAACATGGTATGGTGATAACATGGTATGGTGGTAGCATGGTATGGTGATAACATGGTATGGTGATAATATGGTATGGTGATAATATGGTATGGTGATAACATGGTATGGTGATAACATGGTATGGTGGTAGCATGGTATGGTGATAACATGGTATGGTGATAATATGGTATGGTGATAATATGGTATGGTGATAACATGGTATGGTGATAATATGGTATGGTGATAACATGGTATGGTGATAACATGGTATAGTCTCTCAGTATGGTGACAACATGGTATGGTGATAACATGGTATGGTGATAACATGGTATAGTCTCTCAGTATGGTATAGTCTCTCAGTATGGTGATAACATGGTATGGTGATAACATGGTATGGTGATAACATGGTATGGTGGTAATATGGTATGGTGGTAACATGGTATGGTGATAACATGGTATGGTGATAACATGGTATGGTCTCTCAGTATGGTGGTAATATGGTATGGTGAGGTCTCTCAGTATGGTGGTAATATGGTATGGTGATAACATGGTATGGTCTCTCAGTATGGTGATAACATGGTCTGGTGGTAATATGGTATGGTGGTAACATGGTCTGGTGATAATATGGTATGGTGATAATATGGTATGGTGATAATATGGTATGGTGATAATATGGTATGGTGATAATATGGTATGGTGATAATATGGTATGGTGGTAATATGGTATAGTGGTAATATGGTATGGTGATAATATGGTATGGTGATAATATGGTATGGTGTCATGGTATGGTGATAATATGGTATGGTGATAATATGGTATGGTGATAACATGGTATGGTGATAACATGGTATGGTGATAATATGGTATGGTCTCTCAGTATGGTGATAATATGGTATGGTGATAACATGGTATGGTCTCTCAGTATGGTGATAACATGGTCTGGTGGTAACATGGTATGGTCTCTCAGTATGGTGATAACATGGTCTGGTGGTAACATGGTATGGTGATAACATGGTATGGTGATAACATGGTATGGTGATAATATGGTATGGTGATAATATGGTATGTTGATAATATAGTATGGTGATAATATGGTATGGTGATAATATGGTATAGTGATAATATGGTATGGTGATAATATGGTATGGTGATAATATGGTATGGTCTCTCAGTATGGTGATAATATGGTATGGTGATAATATGGTATGGTGATAACATGGTATGGTGATAACATGGTATGGTGATAATATGGTATGGTGATAATATGGTATGGTCTCTCA
>NW_025745786.1:237500-310000 GCF_021184085.1 Oncorhynchus gorbuscha | reverse complement strand
TAACCATGACCCTAACCGCCCTGTAACAGGAGATAACCATGACCCTAACCGCCCTGTTAGACACTAAGGAGATAACCATGACCCTAACTGCCCTCTAACAGGGGATAACCATGACCCTAACTGCCCTCTAACAGGGGATAACCATGACCCTAACCACCCTGTAACAGGGGATAACCATGACCCTAACCACCCTGTAACAGGGGATAACCATGACCCTAACCGCCCTGTAACAGGGGATAACCATGACCCTAACTGCCCTGTAACAGGGGATAACCATGACCCTAACTGCCTTGTAACAAACTCAGGAGATAACCATGACCCTAACTGCCTTGTAACAGGAGATACCATGACCCTAACTGCCCTGTAACAGGAGATAACCATGACCCTAACTGCCCTGTAACAGGGGATAACCATGACCCTAACCACCCTGTAACAGGGGATAACCATGACCCTAACTGCCCTGTAACAGGAGATACCATGACCCTAACTGCCCTGTAACAGGAGATAACCATGACCCTAACTGCCCTGTAACAGGAGATAACCATGACCCTAACTGCCCTGTAACAGGAGATAACCATGACCCTAACTGCCCTGTAACAGGAGATAACCATGCCCCTAACCGCCCTGTTAGACACTAAGGAGATAACCATGACCCTAACCACCCTGTAACAGGGGATAACCATGACCCTAACTGCCCTGTAACAGGGGATAACCATGACCCTAACTGCCCTGTAACAGGAGATAACCATGACCCTAACTGCCCTGTAACAGGAGATAACCATGACCCTAACCGCCCTGTAACAGGAGATAACCATGACCCTAACTGCCCTGTAACAGGAGATACCATGACCCTAACTGCCCTGTAACAGGAGATAACCATGACCCTAACCACCCTGTAACAGGGGATAACCATGACCCTAACCGCCCTGTAACAGGAGATAACCATGACCCTAACTGCCCTGTAATAGGAGATACCATGACCCTAACTGCCCTGTAACAGGAGATACCATGACCCTAACTGCCCTGTAACAGGAGATAACCATGACCCTAACTGCCCTGTAACAGGAGATAACCATGACCCTAACTGCCCTGTAACAGGAGATAACCATGACCCTAACTGCCCTGTAACAGGAGATAACCATGCCCCTAACCGCCCTGTTAGACACTAAGGAGATAACCATGACCCTAACCACCCTGTAACAGGGGATAACCATGACCCTAACTGCCCTGTAACAGGAGATAACCATGACCCTAACCGCCCTGTAACAGGAGATAACCATGACCCTAACTGCCCTGTAACAGGAGATACCATGACCCTAACTGCCCTGTAACAGGGGATAACCATGACCCTAACTGCCCTGTAACAGGAGATACCATGACCCTAACTGCCCTGTAACAGGAGATAACCATGACCCTAACCACCCTGTAACAGGGGATAACCATGACCCTAACTGCCCTGTAACAGGGGATAACCATGACCCTAACTGCCCTGTAACAGGAGATAACCATGACCCTAACTGCCTTGTAACAGGAGATAACCATGACCCTAACTGCCTTGTAACAGGGGATAACCATGACCCTAACTGCCCTGTAACAGGAGATAACCATGACCCTAACTGCCTTGTAACAGGAGATAACCATGACCCTAACCGCCCTGTAACAGGAGATAACCATGACCCTAACTGCCTTGTAACAAACTCAGGGGATAACCATGACCCTAACTGCCTTGTAACAAACTCAGGGGATAACCATGACCCTAACTGCCCTGTAACAGGGGATAACCATGACCCTAACTGCCCTGTAACAGGGGATAACCATGACCCTAACTGCCCTGTAACAGGAGATAACCATGACCCTAACTGCCCTGTAACAGGAGATAACCATGCCCCTAACCGCCCTGTAACAGGAGATAACCATGCCCCTAACTGCCCTGTAACAGGAGATAACCATGACCCTAACTGCCCTGTAACAGGGGATAACCATGACCATAACTGCCCTGTAACAGGAGATAACCATGACCCTAACCGCCCTCTAACAGGGGTAACCATGACCCTAACCACCCTCTAACAGGGGATAACCATGACCCTAACCACCCTGTAACAGGAGATAACCATGACCCTAACCGCCCTGTTAGACACTCAGGAGATAACCATGACCCTAACCACCCTGTAACAGGGGATAACCATGACCCTAACCGCCCTGTAACAGGAGATAACCATGACCCTAACTGCCCTGTAACAGGAGATACCATGACCCTAACTGCCCTGTAACAGGAGATAACCATGACCCTAACTGCCCTGTAACAGGAGATAACCATGACCCTAACTGCCCTGTAACAGGAGATAACCATGACCCTAACCACCCTGTAACAGGGGATAACCATGACCCTAACTGCCCTGTAACAGGGGATAACCATGACCCTAACTGCCCTGTAACAGGGGATAACCATGACCCTAACTGCCCTGTAACAGGGGATAACCATGACCCTAACTGCCCTGTAACAGGGGATAACCATGACCCTAACTGCCCTGTAACAGGAGATACCATGACCCTAACTGCCCTGTAACAGGAGATAACCATGACCCTAACTGCCCTCTAACAGGGGATAACCATGACCCTAACTGCCCTGTAACAGGGGATAACCATGACCCTAACTGCCCTGTAACAGGGGATAACCATGACCCTAACTGCCCTCTAACAGGGGATAACCATGACCCTAACTGCCCTCTAACAGGGGATAACCATGACCCTAACTGCCCTGTAACAGGGGATAACCATGACCCTAACTGCCTTGTAACAAACTCAGGGGATAACCATGACCCTAACCGCCCTGTAACAGGAGATACCATGACCCTAACTGCCCTCTAACAGGGGATAACCATGACCCTAACTGCCTTGTAACAGGGGATAACCATGACCCTAACTGCCCTCTAACAGGGGATAACCATGACCCTAACCACCCTGTAACAGGAGATAACCATGACCCTAACCACCCTGTAACAGGAGATAACCATGACCCTAACCGCCCTGTTAGACACTCAGGAGATAACCATGACCCTAACCACCCTGTAACAGGGGATAACCATGACCCTAACCGCCCTGTAACAGGAGATAACCATGACCCTAACTGCCCTGTAACAGGAGATACCATGACCCTAACTGCCCTGTAACAGGAGATAACCATGACCCTAACTGCCCTCTAACAGGGGATAACCATGACCCTAACTGCCCTGTAACAGGGGATAACCATGATCCTAACCGCCCTGTAACAGGGGATAACCATGACCCTAACTGCCCTGTAACAGGAGATACCATGACCCTAACTGCCCTGTAACAGGAGATAACCATGACCCTAACTGCCCTCTAACAGGGGATAACCATGACCCTAACTGCCCTGTAACAGGAGATAACCATGACCCTAACTGCCCTGTAACAGGGGATAACCATGACCCTAACTGCCCTGTAACAGGGGATAACCATGACCCTAACTGCCCTCTAACAGGGGATAACCATGACCCTAACTGCCCTGTAACAGGGGATAACCATGACCCTAACTGCCCTCTAACAGGGGATAACCATGACCCTAACTGCCCTGTAACAGGGGATAACCATGACCCTAACTGCCCTGTAACAGGGGATAACCATGACCCTAACTGCCCTGTAACAGGGGATAACCATGACCCTAACTGCCTTGTAACAAACTCAGGGGATAACCATGACCCTAACCGCCCTGTAACAGGAGATACCATGACCCTAACTGCCCTCTAACAGGGGATAACCATGACCCTAACTGCCCTGTAACAGGAGATACCATGACCCTAACTGCCCTGTAACAGGAGATAACCATGCCCCTAACTGCCCTCTAACAGGAGATAACCATGACCCTAACTGCCCTGTAACAGGAGATACCATGACCCTAACTGCCCTCTAACAGGGGATAACCATGACCCTAACTGCCCTCTAACAGGAGATAACCATGACCCTAACTGCCTTGTAACAAACTCAGGGGATAACCATGACCCTAACTGCCCTCTAACAGGGGATAACCATGACCCTAACTGCCCTGTAACAGGAGATAACCATGACCCTAACTGCCCTGTAACAGGGGATAACCATGACCCTAACTGCCCTCTAACAGGGGATAACCATGACCCTAACTGCCCTGTAACAGGAGATAACCATGACCCTAACTGCCCTGTAACAGGAGATAACCATGACCCTAACTGCCCTGTAACAGGGGATAACCATGACCCTAACTGCCTTGTAACAAACTCAGGGGATAACCATGACCCTAACTGCCCTCTAACAGGGGATAACCATGACCCTAACTGCCTTGTAACAAACTCAGGGGATAACCATGACCCTAACTGCCCTCTAACAGGGGATAACCATGACCCTAACTGCCCTGTAACAGGGGATAACCATGACCCTAACTGCCTTGTAACAAACTCAGGGGATAACCATGACCATAACTGCCCTGTAACAGGAGATAACCATGACCCTAACCGCCCTCTAACAGGGGTAACCATGACCCTAACCACCCTCTAACAGGGGATAACCATGACCCTAACCGCCCTGTAACAGGAGATAACCATGACCCTAACCACCCTGTAACAGGAGATAACCATGACCCTAACTGCCCTGTAACAGGAGATACCATGACCCTAACTGCCCTGTAACAGGAGATACCATGACCCTAACCGCCCTGTAACAGGAGATAACCATGACCCTAACCACCCTGTAACAGGAGATAACCATGACCCTAACCGCCCTGTTAGACACTCAGGAGATAACCATGACCCTAACCACCCTGTAACAGGGGATAACCATGACCCTAACTGCCCTGTAACAGGGGATAACCATGACCCTAACTGCCCTGTAACAGGGGATAACCATGACCCTAACCGCCCTGTAACAGGGGATAACCATGACCCTAACTGCCCTGTAACAGGAGATAACCATGACCCTAACTGCCCTGTAACAGGAGATAACCATGACCCTAACTGCCCTGTAACAGGAGATAACCATGACCCTAACTGCCCTGTAACAGGGGATAACCATGACCCTAACTGCCCTGTAACAGGAGATAACCATGACCCTAACTGCCCTCTAACAGGGGATAACCATGACCCTAACTGCCCTGTAACAGGGGATAACCATGACCCTAACTGCCCTCTAACAGGGGATAACCATGACCCTAACTGCCCTGTAACAGGGGATAACCATGACCCTAACTGCCCTGTAACAGGGGATAACCATGACCCTAACTGCCCTGTAACAGGGGATAACCATGACCCTAACTGCCCTGTAACAGGGGATAACCATGACCCTAACTGCCCTGTAACAGGGGATAACCATGACCCTAACTGCCCTGTAACAGGGGATAACCATGACCCTAACTGCCCTGTAACAGGGGATAACCATGACCCTAACTGCCCTGTAACAGGGGATAACCATGACCCTAACTGCCCTGTAACAGGGGATAACCATGACCCTAACTGCCTTGTAACAAACTCAGGGGATAACCATGACCCTAACCGCCCTGTAACAGGAGATACCATGACCCTAACTGCCCTCTAACAGGGGATAACCATGACCCTAACTGCCCTGTAACAGGGGATAACCATGACCCTAACTGCCCTCTAACAGGGGATAACCATGACCCTAACTGCCCTGTAAGACACTCAGGAGATAGCAGCATCCCAAAGGGCACCCTATTATCTATTTTAGTGCACTATATCAGCCCCTTGCATTCATGCATTCAGGTCATTTCTCTCAAACCTGCATTGTGTCCAGATGGCCTGCCCTCTCCACTGTGTCCAGATGGCCTGCCCTCTCTCTCCACTGTGTCCAGATGGCCTGCCCTCTCTCTCCACTGTGTTCAGATGGCCTGCCCTCTCCACTGTGTCCAGATGGCCTGCCCTCTCTCTCCACTGTGTCCAGATGGCCTGCCCTCTCTCTCCACTGTGTCCAGATGGCCTGCCCTCTCTCTCCACTGTGTCCAGATGGCCTGCCCTCTCTCCACTGTGTCCAGATGGCCTGCCCTCTCTCTCCACTGTGTCCAGATGGCCTGCCCTCTCTCTCCACTGTGTCCAGATGGCCTGCCCTCTCCACTGTGTCCAGATGGCCTGTCCTCTCCACTGTGTCCAGATGGCCTGCCCTCTCTCTCCACTGTGTCCAGATGGCCTGCCCTCTCTCTCCACTGTGTCCAGATGGCCTGCCCTCTCTCTCCACTGTGTCCAGATGGCCTGCCCTCTCTCCACTGTGTCCAGATGGCCTGCCCTCTCTCTCCACTGTGTCCAGATGGCCTGCCCTCTCTCTCCACTGTGTCCAGATGGCCTGCCCTCTCTCTCCACTGTGTCCAGATGGCCTGCCCTCTCTCTCCACTGTGTCCAGATGGCCTGTCCTCTCTCTCCACTGTGTCCAGATGGCCTGCCCTCTCTCTCCACTGTGTCCAGATGGCCTGTCCTCTCCACTGTGTCCAGATGGCCTGTCCTCTCCACTGTGTCCAGATGGCCTGCCCTCTCCACTGTGTCCAGATGGCCTGCCCTCTCCACTGTGTCCAGATGGCCTGCCCTCTCCACTGTGTCCAGATGGCCTGTCCTCTCCACTGTGTCCAGATGGCCTGTCCTCTCCACTGTGTCCAGATGGCCTGCCCTCTCCACTGTGTCCAGATGGCCTGTCCTCTCTCTCCACTGTGTCCAGATGGCCTGCCCTCTCTCTCCACTGTGTCCAGATGGCCTGCCCTCTCTCTCCACTGTGTCCAGATGGCCTGCCCTCTCTCTCCACTGTGTCCAGATGGCCTGCCCTCTCTCTCCACTGTGTCCAGATGGCCTGCCCTCTCTCTCCACTGTGTCCAGATGGCCTGCCCTCTCTCTCCACTGTGTCCAGATGGCCTGCCCTCTCTCTCCACTGTGTCCAGATGGCCTGCCCTCTCCACTGTGTCCAGATGGCCTGTCCTCTCCACTGTGTCCAGATGGCCTGCCCTCTCTCTCCACTGTGTCCAGATGGCCTGCCCTCTCTCTCCACTGTGTCCAGATGGCCTGCCCTCTCTCTCCACTGTGTCCAGATGGCCTGCCCTCTCTCTCCACTGTGTCCAGATGGCCTGCCCTCTCTCCCACTGTGTCCAGATGGCCTGCCCTCTCTCTCCACTGTGTCCAGATGGCCTGCCCTCTCTCTCCACTGTGTCCAGATGGCCTGCCCTCTCTCTCCACTGTGTCCAGATGGCCTGTCCTCTCTCCCACTGTGTCCAGATGGCTGCTCTCCACTGTGTCCAGATGGCCTGCCCTCTCTCTCCACTGTGTCCAGATGGCCTGTCCTCTCCACTGTGTCCAGATGGCCTGCCCTCTCCACTGTGTCCAGATGGCCTGCCCTCTCCACTGTGTCCAGATGGCCTGCCCTCTCCACTGTGTCCAGATGGCCTGTCCTCTCCACTGTGTCCAGATGGCCTGTCCTCTCCACTGTGTCCAGATGGCCTGCCCTCTCCACTGTGTCCAGATGGCCTGTCCTCTCTCTCCACTGTGTCCAGATGGCCTGCCCTCTCTCTCCACTGTGTCCAGATGGCCTGTCCTCTCCACTGTGTCCAGATGGCCTGCCCTCTCTCTCCACTGTGTCCAGATGGCCTTCCCTCTCCACTGTGTCCAGATGGCCTGTCCTCTCTCTCCACTGTGTCCAGATGGCCTGCCCTCTCCACTGTGTCCAGATGGCCTGTCCTCTCTCTCCACTGTGTCCAGATGGCCTGCCCTCTCTCTCCACTGTGTCCAGATGGCCTGTCCTCTCCACTGTGTCCAGATGGCCTGCCCTCTCTCTCCACTGTGTCCAGATGGCCTGTCCTCTCTCTCCACTGTGTCCAGATGGCCTGTCCTCTCCACTGTGTCCAGATGGCCTGCCCTCTCTCTCCACTGTGTCCAGATGGCCTGCCCTCTCCACTGTGTCCAGATGGCCTGTCCTCTCCACTGTGTCCAGATGGCCTGTCCTCTCCACTGTGTCCAGATGGCCTGTCCTCTCCACTGTGTCCAGATGGCCTGTCCTCTCCACTGTGTCCAGATGGCCTGTCCTCTCCCACTGTGTCCAGATGGCCTGCCCTCTCTCTCCACTGTGTCCAGATGGCCTGTCCTCTCCACTGTGTCCAGATGGCCTGTCCTCTCCACTGTGTCCAGATGGCCTGTGTCCAGATGGCCTCCTCTCCACTGTGTCCAGATGGCCTGTCCTCTCCACTGTGTCCAGATGGCCTGCCCTCTCTATAATAATAATAATATATGCCATTTAGCAGACGCTTTTATCCAAAGCGACTTACAGTCATGTGTGCATACATTCTACGTATGGGTGGTCCCGGGGATCGAACCCACTACCCTGGCGTTACAAGCGCCATGCTCTACCAACTGAGCTACAGAAGGACTCTCTCCACTGTGTCCAGATATGCCTGTCCTCTCCACTGTGTCCAGATGGCCTGCCCTCCCTCTCCACTGTGTCCAGATGGCCTGGAGATGATTTTGGACCGCACCATCACAGAGAGGGAGAGAGAGGGATGAGAGGGAGAATGAGGGATGAGTTTGTCCGTGCTGCTCTCCTCTACAAGCCCAGCAGCTCCTCTCTGTCCTGTCTCGTCCCCGAGAGGGACAGAGAGGGATGAGTTTGTCCGTGCTGCTCTCCTCTACAAGCCCAGCAGCTCCTCTCTGTCCTGTCTCGTCCCCGAGAGGGACAGAGAGGGATGAGTTTGTCCGTGCTGCTCTCCTCTACAAGCCCAGCAGCTCCTCTGTGTCCTGTCTCATCACAGAGAGGGACAGAGAGGGATGAGTTTGTGCGTGCTGTTCTCCTCTACAAGCCCAGCAGCTCCTCTGTGTCCTGTCTCATCACAGAGAGGGACAGAGAGGGATGAGTTTGTCCGTGCTGTTCTCCTCTACAAGCCCAGCAGCTCCTCTGTGTCCTGTCTCATCACAGAGAGGGAGAGAGAGGGATGAGTGGGACAGAGAGGGATGAGTTTGTGCGTGCTGTTCTCCTCTACAAGCCCAGCAGCTCCTCTGTTAAACTCTGAACTCTGAACAGCTTCAGCGTCGGCTGAGTCTCAAATCACAACCCTTATTCTACCTCCTGTAGGTTGAGTAAGGAGCCTTGTCCCTGCCACAACGGCCCACAGGGCCCAGAGTGAGTGCTCCTGTCTAAGGCAGGATTTATCTAACCTCTCGGCCTGCACTATGCTGACCTTCTGTAGGTTGAGTAAGGAGCCTTGTCTCGGCCACAACGGCCCACAGGGCCCAGAGTCTATCTTCTGTGTCTAACGGCGAGGACAGAAAGCACACCACTCCAGGGACAAATATAGGATTATTTTCTTGGTTAGTGTCATCTTGTCTTTATTAGTTATTTGCCGTTATCCAGTAAACTTGTTGTTTGACCCCACAGTTCTGAAGCAACGTTTGATAACGTGCCAGTTGACTTTAGCAAAGTAAAAACCTCCCAAAACGTCACAACATCACACCATCAGCTTGTTTCAACATCAGACGTGTGTTGCCGAGGTACACTAAGAGAGAGAGAGCAGGAGAGAATGGAGACACAGACCAGATAGCTGCCCCCACACACACACCCAGCCTCCTGCCATGCAACCCATTGGGGACCCCCTGTATATCACTTAGGACTGTTACAACTCCCACAACAACACTATTGAGATCAAATAGACTATTGCAGCACACACACACACACACACACACACACACACACACACACACACACACACACACACACACACACACACACACACACACACACACACACACACACACACACACACACACACACACACACACACACACACACACACACACACACACACACACACACACACACACACACACACACACACACACACACACAGCAACCTTCCCTTCTGCTCATCGTGATAATAGAGCCATTGTTTCCATATCATGATGAGATACGAAGGCCTGGGATGGACATTCAACGTCTGCTCCCCAAACGCCTCCCAAATCCTTATATACTACACTACTTTTTACAGGGCCCTGGTGAAAAAGTAGTGCACTACATAGGGAATAGGGTGCCATTTGGGAAGAACACTCAATGTGTTATTTGTCTCAGTGCCTGCGGTAGGGGTGGACAGTCTCTCACTAACAGGACAGTGGACAGTCCCTCACTAACAGGACAGTGGACAGTCTCTCACTAACAGGACAGTGGACAGTCTCTCACTAACAGGACAGTGGACAGTCCCTCACTAACAGGACAGTGGACAGTCCCTCACTAACAGGACAGTGGACAGTCTCTCACTAACAGGACAGTGGACAGTCTCTCACTAACAGGACAGTGGACAGTCTCTCACTAACAGGACAGTGGACAGTCTCTCACTAACAGGACAGTGGACAGTCTCTCACTAACAGGACAGTGGACAGTCTCTCACTAACAGGACAGTGGACAGTCTCTCACTAACAGGACAGTGGACAGTCTCTCACTAACAGGACAGTGGGCAGTCTCACACTAACAGGACAGTGGACAGTCTCTCACTAACAGGACAGTAGACAGTCTCTCACTAACAGGACAGTGGACAGTCTCTCACTAACAGGACAGTGGACAGTCTCTCACTAACAGGACAGTGGACAGTCTCTCACTAACAGGACAGTGGACAGTCTCTCACTAACAGGACAGTGGGCAGTCTCACACTAACAGGACAGTGGACAGTCTCTCACTAACAGGACAGTAGACAGTCTCTCACTAACAGGACAGTGGACAGTCTCTCACTAACAGGACAGTGGACAGTCTCTCACTAACAGGACAGTGGACAGTCTCTCACTAACAGGACAGTAGACAGTCTCTCACTAACAGGACAGTGGACAGTCTCTCACTAACAGGACAGTAGACAGTCTCTCACTAACAGGACAGTGGACAGTCTCTCACTAACAGGACAGTAGACAGTCTCTCACTAACAGGACAGTGGACAGTCTCTCACTAACAGGACAGTAGACAGTCTCTCACTAACAGGACAGTGGACAGTCTCTCACTAACAGGACAGTGGACAGTCTCTCACTAACAGGACAATAAGATCTATCTACTGTAGGGGTGGACAGTCTCACACTAACAGGACAGTAGACAGTCTCTCACTAACAGGACAGTGGGCAGTCTCACACTAACAGGACAGTGGACAGTCTCTCACTAACAGGACAGTAGACAGTCTCTCACTAACAGGACAGTGGACAGTCTCTCACTAACAGGACAGTGGACAGTCTCTCACTAACAGGACAGTGGACAGTCTCTCACTAACAGGACAGTAGACAGTCTCTCACTAACAGGACAGTGGACAGTCTCTCACTAACAGGACAGTAGACAGTCTCTCACTAACAGGACAGTGGACAGTCTCTCACTAACAGGACAGTAGACAGTCTCTCACTAACAGGACAGTGGACAGTCTCTCACTAACAGGACAGTAGACAGTCTCTCACTAACAGGACAGTGGACAGTCTCTCACTAACAGGACAGTGGACAGTCTCTCACTAACAGGACAATAGGATCTATCTACTGTAGGGGTGGACAGTCTCACACTAACAGGACAGTAGACAGTCTCTCACTAACAGGACAGTGGACAGTCTCTCACTAACAGGACAGTGGACAGTCTCTCACTAACAGGACAGTAGACAGTCTCTCACTAACAGGACAGTGGACAGTCTCTCACTAACAGGACAGTGGACAGTCTCTCACTAACAGGACAGTGGACAGTCTCTCACTAACAGGACAGTGGACAGTCTCTCACTAACAGGACAGTGGGCAGTCTCACACTAACAGGACAGTGGACATTCTCTCACTAACAGGACAGTGGACAGTCTCTCACTAACAGGACAATGGACAGTCTCTCACTAACAGGACAGTGGGCAGTCTCACACTAACAGGACAGTGGACAGTCTCTCACTAACAGGACAGTGGACAGTCTCTCACTAACAGGACAGTGGACAGTCTCTCACTAACAGGACAGTGGACAGTCTCTCACTAACAGGACAATAAGATCTATCTACTGTAGGGTTGGACAGTCTCTCACTAACAGGACAGTGGACAGTCTCTCACTAACAGGACAGTGGACAGTCTCTCACTAACAGGACAGTGGACAGTCTCTCACTAACAGGACAGTGGACAGTCTCTCACTAACAGGACAATAAGATCTATCTACTGTAGGGGTGGACAGTCTCTCCTACAGCATATAGGTCTCAGCATATACAGTTGAAGTCTGAAGTTTACATACACCTTAGCCAAATACATTTAAACTCAGTTTTTCACAATTCCTGACATTTAATCCCTGTCTTAGGTCAGTTAGGATCACCACTTTATTTTAAGAATGTGAAATGTCAGAATAATAGTAGAGAGAATTATTTATTTCAGCTTTTATTTCTTTCATCACATTCCCAGTGGGTCAGAAGTTTACGTACTGTGGCGTACAGCAGGTCGGCCACCAGGGGGAGACTCGTCGAGGCCTCCTCATGATGCCATCTATTATTATTATCATATATCATGGCCGTGGCGTACAGCAGGTCGGCCACCAGGGGGAGACTCGTCGAGGCCTCCTCATGATGCCATCTATTATTATTATCATATATCATGGCCCGTGGCGTACAGCAGGTCGGCCACCAGGGGGAGACTCGTCGAGGCCTGTTGACAGACGGAGTCTGTCTCCCTCTGCTGGACGTGCCAGGTCTCGACGGGCTCTCCGGCCAGGACGAACTGGGGCTGATTGCTTACCAGCTGTACAAGGCCCATAAAGCTCCCAGAAGGGCACAGGAGAGAGACTGGAGGAGGAAAGGACTCCCGTATAGTTGAAGGCGGTTGCAGAGGTATGAGGAGGGAGTTCAGTTTTTGTGCCCGTCAGGATACAGATACCGGAGCCCAGAAGTACGGTGTCCCGGAGAGGGTCTCATAGGACCTGTCCTATCGTGTTGATTTATTATTGAAATAAACACCCTGGAAGCCGACTCTGTCCGTGTCTGATCCGTGTAACAGTCTTGACCAAACCCCCTGGAAGCCGACTCTGTCCGTGTCTGATCCGTGTAACAGTCTTGACCAAACCCCCTGGAAGCCGACTCTGTCCGTGTCTGATCCGTGTAACAGTCTTGACCAAACCCCCCTGGAAGCCGACTCTGTCCGTGTCTGATCCGTGTAACAGTCTTGACCAAACCCCTGGAAGCCGACTCTGTCCGTGTCTGATCCGTAACAGTCTTGACCAAACCCCCTGGAAGCCGACTCTGTCCGTGTCTGATCCGTGTAACAGTCTTGACCAAACCCCTGGAAGCCGACTCTGTCCGTGTCTGATCCGTGTAACAGTCTTGACCAAACCCCCTGGAAGCCGACTCTGTCCGTGTCTGATCCGTGTAACAGTCTTGACCAAACCCCCTGGAAGCCGACTCTGTCCGTGTCTGATCCGTGTAACAGTCTTGACCAAACCCCCTGGAAGCCGACTCTGTCCGTGTCTGATCCGTGTAACAGTCTTGACCAAACCCCCTGGAAGCCGACTCTGTCCGTGTCTGATCCGTGTAACAGTCTTGACCAAACCCCTGGAAGCCGACTCTGTCCGTGTCTGATCCGTGTAACAGTCTTGACCAAACCCCTGGAAGCCGACTCTGTCCGTGTCTGATCCGTGTAACAGTCTTGACCAAACCCCTGGAAGCCGACTCTGTCCGTGTCTGATCCGTGTAACAGTCTTGACCAAACCCCTGGAAGCCGACTCTGTCCGTGTCTGATCCGTGTAACAGTCTTGACCAAACCCCTGGAAGCCGACTCTGTCCGTGTCTGATCCGTGTAACAGTCTTGACCAAACCCCCTGGAAGCCGACTCTGTCCGTGTCTGATCCGTGTAACAGTCTTGACCAAACCCCTGGAAGCCGACTCTGTCCGTGTCTGATCCGTGTAACAGTCTTGACCAAACCCCCTGGAAGCCGACTCTGTCCGTGTCTGATCCGTGTAACAGTCTTGACCAAACCCCCTGGAAGCCGACTCTGTCCGTGTCTGATCCGTGTAACAGTCTTGACCAAACCCCCTGGAAGCCGACTCTGTCCGTGTCTGATCCGTGTAACAGTCTTGACCAAACCCCCTGGAAGCCGACTCTGTCCGTGTCTGATCCGTGTAACAGTCTTGACCAAACCCCCTGGTCTGCCACTCGGTTAGTATTTGGTAGCGTCGCCTTTAAATTGTTTAACTTGGGTCAAACGTTTCGGGTAGCCTTCCACAAGCTTCCCACAATAACTTGGGTCAAACGTTTCGGGTAGCCTTCCACAAGCTTCCCACAATAACTTGGGTCAAACGTTTCGGGTTGCCTTCCACAAGCTTCCCACAATAACTTGGGTCAAACGTTTCGGGTTGCCTTCCACAAGCTTCCCACAATAAGTTGGGTGAATTCTGGCCCATTCCTCCTGACAGAGCTGGTGTAACTGGTTTGTAGGCCTCCTTGCTCGCACACGCTTTTTCAGTTCTGCCCAAAATGTTTCTATAGGATTGAGGTCAGGGCTTTGTGATGGCCACTCCAATACCTTGACTTTGTTGTCCTTAAGCCATTTTGCCACAACTTTGGAAGTATGCTTAGGGTCATTGTCCATTTGGAAGACCCATTTGCGACCAAGCTTTAACTTCCTGACTGATGTCTTGAGATGTTGCTTCAATATATCCACATAATTTTCCATCCTCATGATGCCATCTATTTTGTGACGTGCACCAGTCCCTCCTGCAGCAAAGCACCCCCACAACATGAAGCTGCCACCCCCGTGCTTCACAGTTGGGATGGTATTCTTCAGCTTGCAAGCCTCCCCCTTTTTCATCCAATCATAATGATGGTCATTATGGCCAAACAGTTATATTTCTGTTTCATCAGACCGGAGGACATTTCTCCAAAAAGTACGATCTTTGTCCCAATGTGCAGTTACAAACCAAAGTCTGGATTTTTTATGGCGGTTTTGGAGCAGTGGCTTCTTCCTTGCTGAGTGGCCTTTGAGGTTATGTTGATATAGGACTCGTTTTACTGTGGATATAGATACTTTTGTTCCTGTTTCCTCCAGCATCTTCACAAGGTCCTTTGCTGTTGTTCTGGGATTGATTTGCACTTTTAGCACGAAAGTACGTTCATCTCTTGGAGACAGAACGTGTCTCCTTCCTGAGCGGTATGACGGTTGCGTGGTCCCATGCAACCGGACCAGCCAGATCTACTGTCTCTATCATATTGTGAAAGACCAGCTAGATCTACTGTCTCTATTATATTGTGACAGACCAGCCAGATCTACTGTCTCTATTATATTGTGACAGACCAGCCAGATCTACTGTCTCTATTATATTGTGACAGACCAGCTAGATCTACTGTCTCTATTATAATATGACAGACCAGCCAGATCTACTGTCTCTATTATATTATGACAGACCAGCTAGATCTACTGTCTCTATTATATTATGATAGACCAGCTAGATATACTGCCTCAATTATATTATGACAGACCAGCTAGATCTACTGTCTCAATTGTAATATAACAGACCAGCTAGATCTACTGTCTCTATTATATTATGACAGACCAGCTAGATCTACTGTCTCTATTATAATATGACAGACCAGCTAGATCTACTGTCTCTATTATAATATGACAGACCTGTTAGATCTACTGTCTTTATTATAATATGACAGACCAGCTAGATCTACTGTCTCTATTATATTATGACAGACCAGCTAGATCTACTGTCTCTATTATATTATGACAGACCAGCTAGATCTACTGTCTCTATTATAATATGACAGACCTGTTAGATCTACTGTCTCTATTATAATATGACAGACCAGCTAGATCTACTGTCTCTATTATATTATGACAGACCAGCTAGATCTACTGTCTCTATTATAATATGACAGACCTGTTAGATCTACTGTCTCTATTATAATATGACAGACCAGCTAGATCTACTGTCTCTATTATATTATGACAGACCAGCTAGATCTACTGTCTCTATTGTATTATGACAGACCAGCTCAATATACTGTCTCTATTATATTATGACAGACCTGTTAGATCTACTGTCTCTATTATAATATGACAGACCTGTTAGATCTACTGTCTCTATTATAATATGACAGACCAGCTAGATCTACTAGATCTACTGTCTCTATTGTGGTGTGGTGCTGTGTGGTGTGGTGCTGTGTGGTGTGGTGCTGTGTGGTGCTGTGTGGTTCTGTGTGGTGCTGTGTGGTTCTGTGTGGTGCTGTGTGGTGCTGTGTGGTGCTGTGTGGTTCTGTGTGGTTCTGTGTGGTTCTGTGTGGCGCTGTGTGGTTCTGTGTGGTGCTGTGTGGTTCTGTGTGGTGCTGTGTGGTTCTGTGTGGTGCTGTGTGGTTCTGTGTGGTGCTGTGTGGTTCTGTGTGGTGTGGTGCTGTGTGGTGCTGTGTGGTGCTGTGTGGTGCTGTGTGGTTCTGTGTGGTGCTGTGTGGTTCTGTGTGGTGCTGTGTGGTGCTGTGTGGTGCTGTGTGGTGCTGTGTGGTGTGGTGCTGTGTGGTTCTGTGTGGTGCTGTGTGGTGCTGTGTGGTGTGGTGCTGTGTGGTGCTGTGTGGTGCTGTGTGGTGCTGTGTGGTGTGGTGCTGTGTGGTGCTGTGTGGTGCTGTGTGGTGCTGTGTGGTGCTGTGTGGTGCTGTGTGGTGTGGTGCTGTGTGGTGTGGTGCTGTGTGGTGTGGTGCTGTGTGGTGCTGTGTGGTGCTGTGTGGTGCTGTGTGGTGCTGTGTGGTGTGGTGCTGTGTGGTGCTGTGTGGTGTGGTGCTGTGTGGTGCTGTGTGGTGTGGTGCTGTGTGGTGTGGTGCTGTGTGGTGCTGTGTGGTGCTGTGTGGTGCTGTGTGGTGCTGTGTGGTGCTGTGTGGTGTGTGGTGCTGTGTGGTGTGGTGCTGTGTGGTGCTGTGTGGTGTGGTGCTGTGCTGTGTGGTGCTGTGTGGTGCTGTGTGGTGCTGTGTGGTGCTGTGTGGTGTGGTGCTGTGTGGTGTGGTGCTGTGTGGTGCTGTGTGGTGTGGTGCTGTGTGGTGCTGTGTGGTGTGGTGCTGTGTGTTGTGGTGCTGTGTGGTGCTGTGTGGTGTGGTGCTGTGTGGTGTGGTGCTGTGTGGTGCTGTGTCGTGCTGTGTGGTGTGGTGCTGTGTGGTGCTGTGCATCTCATCTGGTACAGTATGTAGAGATGTGACCCAGATCTACTGCCAGGAATGTGTGTGTCCCAAATTACACACTGTCTTCTACATAGTGCACTACTATTAACCAAGGGCCCAGAGGTCTAAATGACACACTGTCTTCTACATAGTGCACTACTATTAACCAAGGGCCAGAGGTCTAAATGACACACTGTCTTCTACATAGTGCACTACTATTAACCAAGGGCCCAGAGGTCTAAATGACACACTGTCTTCTACATAGTGCACTACTATTAACCAAGGGCCCAGAGGTCTAAATGACACACTGTCTTCTACATAGTGCACTACTATTAACCAAGGGCCCAGAGGACTAACTAGTTTAGTTCAGTCCTTGAAAACAATCCTCTGTTTTACAGTAACTGATAATTTATTTAGTCGGTTTCATTTTCTTTAAACCTTTGTTTCAACAGGAAGGTCATGCTGAGACCAAGAAACCTGATCATTGACCCGCTATCTAGATAGAACAAATCAAATCAAATGTATTTTCAAAGCCCTTCGTACATCAGCTGATATCTCAAAGTGCTGTACAGAAATGATGATGAGTCATTGTTATTGAATCAATATCTGATATCTTTGTGATGTCATTGAACCCTCTTTAACTATAACACCCAATAGTCTTAAATCATATTTTCAAACTGTTATTTGAATCAGTCAAAATACAGCCCTTTACCGGACTTGTCCACTAGATGGCAGGTTTTACACACAATAAACACAGACTCATCCAGCCTGCCTCCACTCTGTCCAGCTCCACTCCTCTCCACCATTTGATCCCATTTGGCTCCTGGAATTACATCGCCTCGGCAGTAAATGTCATCATATTCACTTTAATGCAGCCCCCCAGAGAATGTCATCATATTCACTTTAATGCAGCCCCCCAGTAAATGTCATCATATTCACTTTAATGCAGCCCCCCAGTAAATGTCATCATATTCACTTTAATGCAGCCCCCCCAGTAAATGTCATCATATTCACTTTAATGCAGCCCCCCCCAGTAAATGTCATCATATTCACTTTAATGCAGGCCCCCCCAGAGAATGTCATCATATTCACTTTAATGCAGCCTCCCCCCCAGTAAATGTCATCATATTCACTTTAATGCAGCCCCCCTCCCAGTAAATGTCATCATATTCACTTTAATGCAGCCCCCCCAGTAAATGTCATCATATTCACTTTAATGCAGCCCCCCCAGTAAATGTCATCATATTCTCTTTAATGCAGCCCCCCCAGTAAATGTCATCATATTCACTTTAACGCAGCCCCCAGTAAATGTCATCATATTCACTTTAATGCAGCCTCCCCCAGAGAATGTCATCATATTCACTTTAATGCAGCCCCCCCCAGAGAATGTCATCATATTCACTTTAATGCAGCCCCCCAGTAAATGTCATCATATTCACTTTAATGCAGCCCCCCCAGTAAATGTCATCATATTCACTTTAATGCAGCCCCCCCCCAGTAAATGTCATCATATTCACTTTAATGCAGCCCCCCCAGTAAATGTCATCATATTCACTTTAATGCAGCCCCCCCAGAGAATGTCATCATATTCACTTTAATGCAGCCCCCCCCCCCCAGAGAATGCCATCATATTCACTTTAATGCAGCCCCCCAGTAAATGTCATCATATTCACTTTAATGCAGCCTCCCCCCAGTAAATGTCATCATATTCACTTTAATGCAGCCCCCCAGAGAATGCCATCATATTCACTTTAATGCAGCCCCCCCCAGAGAATGCCATCATATTCACTTTAATGCAGCCCCCCAGAGAATGTCATCATATTCACTTTAATGCAGCCCCCAGAGAATGCCATCATATTCACTTTAATGCAGCCCCCCCCAGAGAATGCCATCATATTCACTTTAATGCAGCCCCCCCCCCCAGAGAATGTCATCATATTCACTTTAATGCAGCCCCCCAGAGAATGTCATCATATTCACTTTAATGCAGCCCCCCCCCAGAGAATGCCATCATATTCACTTTAATGCAGCCCCCCAGAGAATGTCATCATATTCACTTTAATGCAGCCCCCCAGAGAATGCCATCATATTCACTTTAATGCAGCCCCCCCCAGAGAATGTCATCATATTCACTTTAATGCAGCCCCCCCAGAGAATGCCATCATATTCACTTTAATGCAGCCCCCCCAGAGAATGCCATCATATTCACTTTAATGCAGCCTCCCCCCAGAGAATGTCATCATATTCACTTTAATGCAGCCCCCCAGAGAATGTCATCATATTCACTTTAATGCAGCCCCCCCCCAGAGAATGTCATCATATTCACTTTAATGCAGCCCCCCCCCCAGAGAATGTCATCATATTCACTTTAATGCAGCCTCCCCCCAGTAAATGTCATCATATTCACTTTAATGCAGCCCCCCCCAGTAAATTTACATTTACATTTAAGTCATTTAGCAGACGCTCTTATCCAGAGCGACTTACAAATTAATGCAGCCCCCCCCCAGAGAATGTCATCATATTCACTTTAATGCAGCCTCCCCCCAGAGAATGTCATCATATTCACTTTAATGCAGCCTCCCCCCCCAGTAAATGTCATCATATTCACTTTAATGCAGCCTCCCCCAGAGAATGTCATCATATTCACTTTAATGCAGCCCCCCCAGAGAATGTCATCATATTCACTTTAATGCAGCCCCCCCAGAGAATTTCATCATATTCACTTTAATGCAGCCTCCCCCAGTAAATGCCATCATATTCACTTTAATGCAGCCCCCAGAGAATGCCATCATATTCACTTTAATGCAGCCCCCCAGTAAATGTCATCATATTCACTTTAATGCAGCCCCCCCCCAGAGAATGTCATCATATTCACTTTAATGCAGCCCCCTCCCCCCCCAGAGAATGTCATCATATTCACTTTAATGCAGCCCCCCAGAGAATGTCATCATATTCACTTTAATGCAGCCCCCCCCCAGAGAATGTCATCATATTCACTTTAATGCAGCCCCCAGAGAATGTCATCATATTCACTTTAATGCAGCCCCCCCCCAGAGAATGTCATCATATTCACTTTAATGCAGCCCCCCCAGTAAATGTCATCATATTCACTTTAATGCAGCCCCCTCCCCCAGAGAATGTCATCATATTCACTTTAATGCAGCCCCCCAGAGAATGTCATCATATTCACTTTAATGCAGCCCCCCAGTAAATGTCATCATATTCACTTTAATGCAGCCCCCCCCCAGTAAATGTCATCATATTCACTTTAATGCAGCCCCCCAGTAAATGTCATCATATTCACTTTAATGCAGCCCCCCAGTAAATGTCATCATATTCACTTTAATGCAGCCCCCCCCCCCAGTAAATGCCATCATATTCACTTTAATGCAGCCCCCCCCAGTAAATGTCATCATATTCACTTTAATGCAGCCTCCCCCAGAGAATGTCATCATATTCACTTTAATGCAGCCCCCTCCCCCCAGAGAATGTCATCATATTCACTTTAATGCAGCCCCCAGAGAATGTCATCATATTCACTTTAATGCAGCCCCCCAGTAAATGTCATCATATTCACTTTAATGCAGCCTCCCCCCAGTAAATGTCATCATATTCACTTTAATGCAGCCCCCCAGAGAATGCCATCATATTCACTTTAATGCAGCCTCCCCCCAGAGAATGTCATCATATTCACTTTAATGCAGCCCCCCAGTAAATGTCATCATATTCACTTTAATGCAGCCTCCCCCCCCCAGAGAATGTCATCATATTCACTTTAATGCAGCCCCCCCCCAGAGAATGCCATCATATTCACTTTAATGCAGCCCCCCCAGAGAATGCCATCATATTCACTTTAATGCAGCCCCCAGAGAATGTCATCATATTCACTTTAATGCAGCCTCCCCCCCCAGAGAATGTCATCATATTCACTTTAATGCAGCCCCCCCAGAGAATGTCATCATATTCACTTTAATGCAGCCCCCCAGTAAATGTCATCATATTCACTTTAATGCAGCCTCCCCCCAGTAAATGTCATCATATTCACTTTAATGCAGCCCCCAGAGAATGTCATCATATTCACTTTAATGCAGCCCCCCAGAGAATGCCATCATATTCACTTTAATGCAGCCCCCCCCAGAGAATGTCATCATATTCACTTTAATGCAGCCCCCCCAGAGAATGCCATCATATTCACTTTAATGCAGCCCCCCAGAGAATGCCATCATATTCACTTTAATGCAGCCTCCCCCAGTAAATGTCATCATATTCACTTTAATGCAGCCCCCCAGAGAATGCCATCATATTCACTTTAATGCAGCCCCCCCAGTAAATGTCATCATATTCACTTTAATGCAGCCTCCCCCCCAGAGAATGTCATCATATTCACTTTAATGCAGCCCCCCAGAGAATGCCATCATATTCACTTTAATGCAGCCCCCCCCCAGAGAATGCCATCATATTCACTTTAATGCAGCCCCCCCAGAGAATGTCATCATATTCACTTTAATGCAGCCCCCCAGAGAATGCCATCATATTCACTTTAATGCAGCCCCCCCAGAGAATGCCATCATATTCACTTTAATGCATCCCCCAGTAAATGTCATCATATTCACTTTAATGCAGCCCCCAGAGAATGCCATCATATTCACTTTAATGCAGCCCCCCCCCAGAGAATGCCATCATATTCACTTTAATGCAGCCCCCCAGAGAATGCCATCATATTCACTTTAATGCAGCCCCCCCCAGAGAATGCCATCATATTCACTTTAATGCAGCCCCCCCCAGTAAATGCCATCATATTCACTTTAATGCAGCCCCCCCCAGTAAATGTCATCATATTCACTTTAATGCAGCCCCCCAGTAAATGCCATCATATTCACTTTAATGCAGCCTCCCCCAGAGAATGTCATCATATTCACTTTAATGCAGCCCCCCAGAGAATGCCATCATATTCACTTTAATGCAGCCCCCCAGAGAATGTCATCATATTCACTTTAATGCAGCCCCCCCCCAGAGAATGTCATCATATTCACTTTAATGCAGCCCCCCCCCCCCAGAGAATGCCATCATATTCACTTTAATGCAGCCCCCCTAGTAAATGTCATCATATTCACTTTAATGCAGCCTCCCCCAGTAAATGTCATCATATTCACTTTAATGCAGCACCCCCCCCAGTAAATGTCATCATATTCACTTTAATGCAGCCCCCCAGTAAATGTCATCATATTCACTTTAATGCAGCCCCCCCCCCAGAGAATGTCATCATATTCACTTTAATGCAGCCCCCCAGTAAATGTCATCATATTCACTTTAATGCAGCCCCCCCCAGAGAATGTCATCATATTCACTTTAATGCAGCCCCCAGAGAATGCCATCATATTCACTTTAATGCAGCCCCCCCCCCCAGAGAATGCCATCATATTCACTTTAATGCAGCCCCCCAGAGAATGTCATCATATTCACTTTAATGCAGCCTCCCCCCAGAGAATGTCATCATATTCACTTTAATGCAGCCTCCCCCCAGAGAATGTCATCATATTCACTTTAATGCAGCCTCCCCCAGAGAATGCCATCATATTCACTTTAATGCAGCCTCCCCCCAGAGAATGCCATCATATTCACTTTAATGCAGCCCCCCAGAGAATGCCATCATATTCACTTTAATGCAGCCCCCCAGTAAATGCCATCATATTCACTTTAATGCAGCCCCCCCCCAGTAAATGCCATCATATTCACTTTAATGCAGCCCCCCAGAGAATGCCATCATATTCACTTTAATGCAGCCCCCCTCCCAGAGAATGCCATCATATTCACTTTAATGCAGCCCCCCCAGAGAATGCCATCATATTCACTTTAATGCAGCCCCCCCCAGAGAATGCCATCATATTCACTTTAATGCAGCCCCCCCCCCCCAGAGAATGCCATCATATTCACTTTAATGCAGCCCCCCAGAGAATGTCATCATATTCACTTTAATGCAGCCCCCCCCAGAGGATGCCATCATATTCACTTTAATGCAGCCCCCCCCCCCAGAGAATGCCATCATATTCACTTTAATGCAGCCCCCCCCCAGAGAATGCCATCATATTCACTTTAATGCAGCCCCCCAGTAAATGCCATCATATTCACTTTAATGCAGCCCCCCCCCCCCAGTAAATGCCATCATATTCACTTTAATGCAGCCCCCCCCCCCCCAGAGAATGTCATCATATTCACTTTAATGCAGCCCCCCCCCAGAGAATGCCATCATATTCACTTTAATGCAGCCCCCCAGAGAATGCCATCATATTCACTTTAATGCAGCCCCCAGAGAATGTCATCATATTCACTTTAATGCAGCCCCCAGAGAATGTCATCATATTCACTTTAATGCAGCCCCCCAGTAAATGTCATCATATTCACTTTAATGCAGCCCCCCCCAGAGAATGTCATCATATTCACTTTAATGCAGCCCCCCAGAGAATGTCATCATATTCACTTTAATGCAGCCCCCCAGAGAATGTCATCATATTCACTTTAATGCAGCCCCCCCCCAGTAAATGTCATCATATTCACTTTAATGCAGCCCCCCCCAGAGAATGCCATCATATTCACTTTAATGCAGCCCCTCCCCCCCCCAAGTATTATGCCTGAATTCATTCATCAGATATCATGACTAAATCAGGGGGGCGGAGTCAGTGATTTGGATGCCCCCATGCAGAGGCCAATCTGAGTGGTTGAAAGCATCCGAGCGACTGAAACAGCATCCTCTCTGTCTCAGTATGTGTGGACCATGTATCTGATGCTGTCTCAGTATGTGTGGACCATGTATCTGATGCTGTCTCAGTATGTGTAGACCATGTATCTGATGCTGTCTCAGTGTGTGTAGACCATGTATCTGATGCTGTCTCAGTATGTGTGGACCATGTATCTGATGCTGTCTCAGTATGTGTAGACCATGTATCTGATGCTGTCTCAGTATGTGTAGACCATGTATCTGATGCTGTCTCAGTGTGTATAGACCATGTATCTGATGCTGTCTCAGTGTGTGTGGACCATGTATCTGATGCTGTCTCAGTATGTGTGGACCATGTATCTGATGCTGTCTCAGTGTGTGTGGACCATGTATCTGATGCTGTCTCAGTATGTGTGGACCATGTATCTGATGCTGTCTCAGTATGTGTGGACCATGTATCTGATGCTGTCTCAGTGTGTGTGGACCATGTATCTAATGCTGTCTGGACAGTGAAACAGCACCTCTCTGTCTCAGTATGTGTAGACCATGTATCTGATGCTGTCTCAGTATGTATAGACCATGTATCTGATGCTGTCTCAGTATGTATAGACCATGTATCTGATGCTGTCTCAGTATGTGTGGACCATGTATCTGATGCTGTCTCAGTATGTGTGGACCATGTATCTGATGCTGTCTCAGTATGTATAGACCATGTATCTAATGCTGTCTCAGTGTGTATAGACCATGTATCTGATGCTGTCTCAGTATGTGTGGACCATGTATCTGATGCTGTCTCAGTATGTGTGGACCATGTATCTGATGCTGTCTCAGTGTGTGTGGACCATGTATCTGATGCTGTCTCAGTGTGTGTGGACCATGTATCTGATGCTGTCTCAGTGTGTATAGACCATGTATCTGATGCTGTCTCAGTATGTGTGGACCATGTATCTGATGCTGTCTCAGTATGTGTGGACCATGTATCTGATGCTGTCTCAGTATGTGTAGACCATGTATCTGATGCTGTCTCAGTATGTGTGGACCATGTATCTGATGCTGTCTCAGTATGTGTGGACCATGTATCTAATGCTGTCTCAGTATGTATAGACCATGTATCTGATGCTGTCTCAGTATGTGTAGACCATGTATCTGATGCTGTCTCAGTGTGTATAGACCATGTATCTGATGCTGTCTCAGTATGTGTAGACCATGTATCTGATGCTGTCTGGACAGTGAAACAGCACCTCTCTGTCTCAGTATGTGTAGACCATGTATCTGATGCTGTCTCAGTATGTGTAGACCATGTATCTGATGCTGTCTGGACAGTGAAACAGCACCTCTCTGTCTCAGTATGTGTAAACCATGTATCTGATGCTGTCTCAGTATGTGTAGACCATGTATCTGATGCTGTCTCAGTATGTATAGACCATGTATCTGATGCTGTCTCAGTATGTGTAGACCATGTATCGGATGCTGTCTGGACAGTGAAACAGCACCTCTCTGTCTCAGTATGTGTAGACCACCAAAACAGAAATACCGTATTTCCATAAATATTCAGATCCTTTGTTATGAGACTCCTAATTGATCTCAGGTGCTTCCTTTTTCTATTGATCATCCCTGAGATGTTTCTACAACTTGATTGGAGTCCACCTGTGGTAAATTCAATTGATTGGACATGATTTGGAAAGGCACACACCTGTCTATATAAGGTCCCACAGCTGACAGTGCATGTCAGAGCAAAAACCAAGCCATGAGGTGGAAGGAATTTTCTGTTGAGCTCCGAGACAGGATTGTGTCGAGGCAGAGATCTGGGGAAGGGTAGCAACACATGTCTGCAGCATTGAAGGTCCCCAAGAACACAGTGGCCTCCATCATTCTGAAGCATTGAAGGTCCCCAAGAACACAGTGGCCTCCATCATTCTGCAGCATTGAAGGTCCCCAAGAACACAGTGGCCTCCATCATTCTGCAGCATTGAAGGTCCCCAAGAACACAGTGGCCTCCGTCATTCTGCAGCATTGAAGGTCCCCAAGAACACAGTGGCCTCCATCATTCTGCAGCATTGAAGGTCCCCAAGAACACAGTGGCCTCCATCATTCTGCAGCATTGAAGGTCCCCAAGAACACAGTGGCCTCCATCATTCTGCAGCATTGAAGGTCCCCAAGAACACAGTGGCCTCCGTCATTCTGCAGCATTGAAGGTCCCCAAGAACATAGTGGCCTCCATCATTCTTAAATGGAAAAAGTCTGGAACCACCAAGACTCTTCCTAGAGCTGGCCTCCTGGCCAAACTGAGTAATCGGGGGAGAAGGGCCTTGGTCAGGCAGGTGACCAAGAACCTGATGGTCACTTTGATAGAGCTCCAGAGTTCCTCTGTGAAGATGGGGGAACCTTCCAGAAGGACAACCATTTCCGCAGCACCAATCAGGCTTTTATGGTAGAGTGGACAGACGGAAGCAACTCCCCAGTAAAAGGCACATGACAGTCCTCTTGGAGTTTGCCAAAAGGCACCTAAAGTACTCCCGGACCATGACAAACAAGATTCTCTGGTCTGATGAAACCAGGACTGAACCATTTGGGCTGAATGCCAAGCATCACATCTGGAAGAAACCTGGCACCATCCCTACAGTGAAGCATGGTGGTGGCAGCATCATGCTGTGGGGATGTTTTTCAGCAGCAGGGACTGGGAGACTAGTCAGGATCAAGGGAAAGGCCTGTCTCCCTGCCTTTCTGTCTCCCTCCCTGCCTGTCTCCCTGCCTGTCTCCCTCCCTGCCCGCCTGCCTGTCTGTCTCCCTGCCTGTCTGTCTCCCTGCCTGTCTGTCTCCCTGCCTGTCTGTCTCCCTGCCTGTCTGTCTCCCTGTCTGTCTGTCTCCCTGCCTGTCTCCCTGCCTGTCTGTCTCCCTGCCTGTCTGTCTCCCTGTCTGTCTCCCTGCCCGTGTCCCTTGCCTCTCTACCACCCATGCAGGCAGCAAACTACCCATAAACTACCGGTGTCCTCTTCTCTTTCTCAATCCTCCTTCGTCTCAGCGGAGCAAAGGGTCCATGTTCACTTGTCTCACACTCTTCCAAAGGGTTCCAAGTGCTTCCGCCCCCACACAGCTCTCCTGCTCTGTAACAGTCTCTCATAGCTGGCAGGCTCTCGGGGAATGGAGAGGTTTTTTTTCAGCTCCATTTCTTAAATTGTATTTATTCTGGAACATTTGTATGATATACAGCCGTTGTGATGCTGTCTTCACGGGGAGGGGGTGCAGAGCTGAGGGGCATGTGACTTCTAAGAAAATTAACAGGATGGCTTCATCCCAAATGGGCCTATCAGGCTCTGGTTTAAATGTAGGGCACTTTATAGGGAATGAGGTGCAATTTGGGACACCGGCCTGTAGTTTGAGTATGTCGTTAACACAGAAGTGGGATCCCAGAGGGAATAAGGATTCATGGTAGCAGTGGATGTGCCTGTCCCTAATGGCCCTGGTCTAAAGTAGTGCACTATATAGGGAATAGGGTGCCATAGGGTTCTGGTCTATAGTAGTGCACTATATAGGGAATAGGGCTCTGGTCTAAAGTCGTACCACTATATAGGGAATAGGGCTCTGGTCTAAAGTCGTACCACTATATAGGGAATAGGGCTCTGGTCTAAAGTCGTACCACTATATAGGGAATAGGGCTCTGGTCTATAGTAGTGCACTATATAGGGAATAGGGCTCTGGTCTAAAGTAGTACCACTATATAGGAATAGGGCTCTGGTCTATAGTAGTGCACTATATAGGGAATTAGGGCTCTGGTCTAAAGTAGTACCACTATATAGGGAATAGGGCTCTGGTCTAAAGTAGTACCACTATATAGGGAATAGGGCTCTGGTCTATAGTAGTACCACTATATAGGGAATAGGGCTCTGGTCTAAAGTCGTACCACTATATAGGGAATAGGGCTCTGGTCTAAAGTCGTACCACTATATAGGGAATAGGGCTCTGGTCTATAGTAGTGCACTATATAGGGAATAGGGCTCTGGTCTAAAGTCGTACCACTATATAGGGAATAGGGCTCTGGTCTATAGTAGTGCACTATATAGGGAATTAGGGCTCTGGTCTAAAGTAGTACCACTATATAGGGAATAGGGCTCTGGTCTAAAGTAGTACCACTATATAGGGAATAGGGCTCTGGTCTATAGTAGTACCACTATATAGGGAATAGGGCTCTGGTCTATAGTAGTACCACTATATAGGGAATAGGCCTCTGGTCTATAGTAGTAACACTATATAGGGAATAGGGCTCTGGTCTATAGTAGTACCACTATATAGGGAATAGGGCTCTGGTCTATAGTAGTACCACTCTATAGGGAATAGGGCTCTGGTCTATAGTAGTGTACTATATAGGGAATAGGGCTCTGGTCAATAGTAGTACCACTATATAGGGAATAGGGTGGCATTTGGGACACAGGAAGTCAGCTGACTGCTGGAGCTCCATACTGACTTGGAAGCATCATTGCTCCACAACAAACCAACTGTGGTTTTTAATGAACTGGAAGGTAAAGAGACCAGAATCAGAAACACAGCTCCATCTCCTCGCCCACACAAGTATAATAGCAGCCAGCGTTTCACAGAGAGAGGGGGGGGGGGGTCTTACCTCGTAGGCCTAAAGCTGAACACGATTAACGATACAGCTAGGTACATCCAAAATAAACCTTTTAGGGAGACGATTTCTCGGACGTTTAAGCCAAGTCCTGGACGTAAAAGTTTATATAGATATTCTCCAACGAGAACGGTTCTTAGGCCAGAACTAGGCTGAGGCTGTTTCTGCTAGACCTCCAGAACTAGAACTAGGCTGAGGCTGTGTCTGCTAGACCTCCAGAACGAGGCTGAAGCTGTGTCCACTAGACCTCCAGAACTAGAACTAGGCTGAGGCTGTGTCTGCTAGACCTCCAGAACTAGAACTAGACTGAAGCTGTGCCTGCTAGACCTCCAGAACTAGACTGAAGCTGTGTCTGCTAGACCTCCAGAACTAGAACTAGGCTGAGGCTGTGCCTGCTAGACCTCCAGAACTAGAACTAGGCTGAGGCTGTGCCTGCTAGACCTCCAGAACTAGAACTAGGCTGAGGCTGTGCCTGCTAGACCTCCAGAACTAGAACTAGGCTGAGGCTGTGTCTGCTAGACCTCCAGAACAAGGCTGAGGCTGTGCCTGCTAGACCTCCAGAACTAGACTGAAGCTGTGTCCACTAGACCTCCCCTGTGAGTCTTCATACCACTAATCTAAGGGCTGCCTTAGGCCAGAACTAGACTGAAGCTGTGTCCGCTAGACCTCCAGAACTAGGCTGAAGCTGTGTCTGCTAGACCTCCAGAACTAGACTGAAGCTGTGTCCACTAGACCTCCCCTGTGAGTCTTCATACCACTAATCTAAGGGCTGCCTTAGGCCAGAACTAGACTGAAGCTGTGTCCACTAGACCTCCAGAACTAGACTGAAGCTGTGTCCACTTGACCTCCAGAATTAGGCTGAGGCTGTGTCCATTAGACCTCCAGAACTAGACTGAAGCTGTGTCCACTTGACCTCCAGAATTAGGCTGAGGCTGTGTCCATTAGACCTCCAGAACTAGACTGAAGCTGTGTCCACTTGACCTCCACTGTGAGTCTTCATACCACTAATCTTAGGGCTGCCTTTGAGGCTGTATCACACAATGCTGAGAGTGTCTTCTCTAGTCAAAACAGACAGGAAAGAAGAGCAAGGGAGCATCCCAACTGCCAGCCCTATGGCACCCTATTCCCTATATAGTGCACTACTATAGACCAGAGCCCTATGGAACCCTATTCCCTATATAGTGCACTACTTTAGACCAGAGCCCTATGGAACCCTATTCCCTATATAGTGCACTACTTTAGACCAGAGCCCTATGGAACCCTATTCCCTATATAGTGCACTACTTTAGACCAGAGCCCTGTTCCCTATATAGTGGTACTACTATAGACCAGAGCCCTATTCCCTATATAGTGGTACTACTATAGACCAGAGCCCTATTCCCTATGTAGTGGTACTACTATAGACCTGAGCCCTATTCCCTTTATAGTGCACTACTTTAGAGGGCTCTGGTCTATAGTAGTACACTGTATAGGGAATATGGTGCCATAGGGCCTGGTCTAAAGTAGTGCACTATGCCATTTGGGACACAGCCAGAGGATAGAGCAAATATTTGTCCCAGGAGTCACGCCAACCCCTGTATGATGATGGTGTAATTAAAGGGATAGGGTTGTTAAAGTCAGAGGCTCTATTTAGGCTCTGTGGTTAGGCAGTGGTGGCAGTGGTGGAGACATGCCCTTTAAGACACTAATGAAGCTAATGAGTGTTTTGTCACAATATCACCTCAGGTAGAGGCTCTGTGTTGTGGTGAGTGTCTGGTCTAAACAGGGAGGGTTTGGCCACTGGCCAGACAGATGAGTGTCTGGTCTAAACAGGGAGGGTTTGGCCACTGGCCAGACAGATGAGTGTCTGGTCTAAACAGGGAGTGTCGGGCCACTGGCCAGACAGATGAGTGTCTGGTCTAAACAGGGAGGGTTTGGCCACTGGCCAGACAGATGAGTGTCTGGTCTAAACAGGGAGGGTTTGGCCACTGGCCAGACAGATGAGTGTCTGGTCTAAACAGGGAGGGGTTTGGCCACTGGCCAGACAGATGAGTGTCTGATCTAAACAGGGAGGGTTTGGCCACTGGCCAGACAGATGAGTGTCTGGTCTAAACAGGGAGGGTTTGGCCACTGGCCAGCCAGATGAGTGTCTGGTCTAAACAGGGAGGGTTTGGCCACTGGCCAGCCAGATGAGTGTCTGGTCTAAACAGGGAGGGTTTGGCCACTGGCCAGCCAGATGAGTGTCTGGTCTAAACAGGGAGGGTTTGGCCACTGGCCAGCTAGATGAGTGTCTGGTCTAAACAGGGAGGGTTTGGCCACTGGCCAGACAGATGAGTGTCTGATCCATGCAATATTTGACAAGACGCAAAATTCAGTGTTCTGGAAGGTTAGTTTGAAAGTCTGAAACTGTCTGTAGTAGAGAGACGTGCGTGTGTGTCAGAGGAGGCTGGTGGGAGGATATATAGGAGGATGGGCTCTTTGTCGTGGCTGGAATGGAATCAATGGCATGTATCAAACACATGGAAACCACACGTTTGACAATGTTCCATTTATGCAATTTAAGCCGCTACAATGAGCCCATCCTCCTATAGCTTCTCCCACCAGCCTACACTGGTGTGTGTGTGTTGATGTCAGCGGGTTTGTTCTGTTTTTGTCTTTGGGAGGAAGACGGAGGTCATGCGATCCAGACTAGTGTTTGGTAGAAAAATAGAAGAAGAAGAGAAAAAAGTTTGTATTGTGTTGTAGTGGAGACGGGGAGTTTAACAACATGGCTACTAAAGGTTGTAGTGGAGACGGGGAGTTTAACAACATGGCTACTAAAGGTTGTAGTGGAGACGGGGAGTTTAACAACATGGCTACTAAAGGTTGTAGTGGAGACGGGGAGTTTAACAACATGGCTACTAAAGGTTGTAGTGGAGACGGGGAGTTTAACAACATGGCTACTAAAGGTTGTAGTGGAGACGGGGAGTTTAACAACATGGCTACTAAAGGTTGTAGTGGAGACGGGAGTTTAACAACATGGCTACTAAAGGTTGTAGTGGAGACGGGAGTTTAACAACATGGCTACTAAAGGTTGTAGTGGAGACGGGGAGTTTAACAACATGGCTACTAAAGGTTGTAGTGGAGACGGGGAGTTTAACAACATGGCTACTAAAGGTTGTAGTGGAGACGGGGAGTTTAACAACATGGCTACTAAAGGTTGTAGTGGAGACGGGAGTTTAACAACATGGCTACTAAAGGTTGTAGTGGAGACGGGGAGTTTAACAACATGGCTACTAAAGGTTGTAGTGGAGACGGGGAGTTTAACAACATGGCTACTAAAGGTTGTAGTGGAGACGGGGAGTTTAACAACATGGCTACTAAAGGTTGTAGTGGAGACGGGAGTTTAACAACATGGCTACTAAAGGTTGTAGTGGAGACGGGGAGTTTAACAACATGGCTACTAAAGGTTGTAGTGGAGACGGGGAGTTTAACAACATGGCTACTAAAGATTGTAGTGGAGACGGGAGTTTAACAACATGGCTACTAAAGGTTGTAGTGGAGACGGGGAGTTTAACAACATGGCTACTAAAGGTTGTAGTGGAGACGGGAGTTTAACAACATGGCTACTAAAGGTTGTAGTGGAGACGGGGAGTTTAACAACATGGCTACTAAAGGTTGTAGTGGAGACGGGGAGTTTAACAACATGGCTACTAAAGGTTGTAGTGGAGACGGGGAGTTTAACAACATGGCTACTAAAGGTTGTAGTGGAGACGGGGAGTTTAACAACATGGCTACTAAAGGTTGTAGTGGAGACAGGGAGTTTAACAACATGGCTACTAAAGGTTGTATTGTGTTGTAGTGGAGACAGGGAGTTTAACAACATGGCTACTAAAGGTTGTAGTGGAGACGGGGAGTTTAACAACATGGCTACTAAAGGTTGTAGTGGAGACGGGGAGTTTAACAACATGGCTACTAAAGGTTGTAGTGGAGACGGGGAGTTTAACAACATGGCTACTAAAGGTTGTAGTGGAGACGGGGAGTTTAACAACATGGCTACTAAAGGCTGTAGTGGAGACGGGGAGTTTAACAACATGGCTACTAAAGGTTGTAGTGGAGACGGGGAGTTTAACAACATGGCTACTAAAGGTTGTAGTGGAGACAGGGAGTTTAACAACATGGCTACTAAAGGTTGTATTGTGTTGTAGTGGAGACAGGGAGTTTAACAACATGGCTACTAAAGGTTGTAGTGGAGACGGGGAGTTTAACAACATGGCTACTAAAGGTTGTAGTGGAGACAGGGAGTTTAACAACATGGCTACTAAAGGTTGTAGTGGAGACGGGGAGTTTAACAACATGGCTACTAAAGGTTGTAGTGGAGACAGGGAGTTTAACAACATGGCTACTAAAGGTTGTAGTGGAGACAGGGAGTTTAACAACATGGCTACTAAAGGTTGTAGTGGAGACGGGGAGTTTAACAACATGGCTACTAAAGGTTGTAGTGGAGACGGGGAGTTTAACAACATGTGTAAGTCTTAAATGGCTCCCTATTCCCTATATATTAGTGCAGTACTTTTGACCAGAGCCCTATTCCCTATATAGTAGTGCAGTACTTTTGACCAGAGCCCTATTCCCTATATAGTAGTGCAGTACTTTTGACCAGAGCCCTATTCCCTATATAGTAGTGCAGTACTTTTGACCAGAGCCCTATTCCCTATATAGTAGTGCAGTACTTTTGACCAGAGCCCTATTCCCTATATAGTAGTGCAGTACTTTTGACCAGAGCCCTATTCCCTATATAGTAGTGCAGTTCTTTTGACCAGAGCCCTATTCCCTATATAGTAGTGCAGTTCTTTTGACCAGAGCCCTATTCCCTATATAATAATAATAATAATATATGCCATTTAGCAGACGCTTTTATCCAAAGCGACTTACAGTCATGTGTGCATACATTCTACGTATATAGTAGTGCAGTTCTTTTGACCAGAGCCCTATTCCCTATATAGTAGTGCAGTACTTTTGACCAGAGCCCTATTCCCTATATAGTAGTGCAGTACTTTTGACCAGAGCCCTATTCCCTATATATTAGTGCAGTACTTTTGACCAGAGCCCTATTCCCTATATAGTAGTGCAGTACTTTTGACCAGAGCCCTATTCCCTATATAGTAGTGCAGTACTTTTGACCAGAGCCCTATTCCCTATATAGTAGTGCAGTACTTTTGACCAGAGCCCTATTCCCTATATAGTAGTGCAGTTCTTTTGACCAGAGCCCTATTCCCTATATAGTAGTGCAGTTCTTTTGACCAGAGCCCTATTCCCTATATAGTAGTGCAGTTCTTTTGACCAGAGCCCTATTCCCTATATAGTAGTGCAGTTCTTTTGACCAGAGCCCTATTCCCTATATAGTAGTGCAGTACTTTTGACCAGAGCCCTATTCCCTATATAGTAGTGCAGTACTTTTGACCAGAGCCCTATTCCCTATATATTAGTGCAGTACTTTTGACCAGAGCCCTATTCCCTATATAGTAGTGCAGTACTTTTGACCAGAGCCCTATTCCCTATATAGTAGTGCAGTACTTTTGACCAGAGCCCTATTCCCTATATAGTAGTGCAGTACTTTTGACCAGAGCCCTATTCCCTATATAGTAGTGCAGTTCTTTTGACCAGAGCCCTATTCCCTATATAGTAGTGCAGTACTTTTGACCAGAGCCCTATTCCCTATATAGTAGTGCAGTACTTTTGACCAGAGCCCTATTCCCTATATATTAGTGCAGTACTTTTGACCAGAGCCCTATTCCCTATATATTAGTGCAGTACTTTTGACCAGAGCCCTATTCCCTATATAGTAGTGCAGTACTTTTGACCAGAGCCCTATTCCCTATATAGTAGTGCAGTACTTTTGACCAGAGCCCTATTCCCTATATAGTAGTGCAGTACTTTTGACCAGAGCCCTATTCCCTATATAGTAGTGCAGTACTTTTGACCAGAGCCCTATTCCCTATATAGTAGTGCAGTACTTTTGACCAGAGCCCTATTCCCTATATAGTAGTGCAGTACTTTTGACCAGAGCCCTATTCCCTATATAGTAGTGCAGTTCTTTTGACCAGAGTACTAAGAATTGCATTACAGTGAATAGGGAGCCATTTGGGGCACACAGCGAGGGTCAGACTAAGGACAAAGCAGAATGAGGATAATTGTTAATTTTCCCAGTGATGTTTAAAGGTGCATTCTGGGATTTGTACATCCATACTTGGATTTTAAATGAATCACACACACACACACACACACACACACACACACACACACACACACACACACACACACACACACACACACACACACACACACACACACACACACACACACACACACACACACACACACACACACACACACACACACTCTCTGCAGTCCTTAGGGTACCCTAAACAACTTTAGTGCATGGTCATTATTCAGAGATCATTCCAAGAATGCATTCCAAAAGGCACCCTATTCCCTACGTAGTGCACTACTTTAGACCTGTGCCCTATGATAGTAGTGTACTAAGTAGGGAACAGTGCTCTGATCTGGCACAACTTGACCACCAGTCCACCTTCCTGCTTTAATTTTAATGCTGATTAGGGAGTTTAAGGTGGTTTTAGTGGAATTGTGGACTTTAAGACCCTAGAGCTGGTTGTAGTGCCCCCTAACTAATCTAATCTACAGCGACCGGCAAGAGATCATGATGTAGACTGGTACCTACTACCGATACTACACAAATGTGTGTGTGTGTGTGTGTGCCTATACTACGGTAGTGCCTGGTCATTGCTGAGAGATTTGACCAACACACTGAACACTGGTTGACCCCATTTACCCTGAACACTGGTTGACCCCATTTACCCTGAACACTGGTTGACCCCATTTACCCTGAACACCTGGTTGACCCCATTTACCCTGAACACCTGAACACTGGTTGACCCCATTTACCCTGAACACTGGTTGACCCCATTTACCCTGAACACCTGAACACTGGTTGACCCCATTTACCCTGAACACCTGAACACTGGTTGACCCCATTTACCCTGAACACTGGTTGACCCCATTTACCCTGAACACCTGAACACCTGAACACTGGTTGACCCATTTACCCTGAACACCTGAACACTGGTTGACCCCATTTACCCTGAACACCTGAACACTGGTTGACCCCATTTATCCTGAACACCTGAACACTGGTTCACCCCATTTATTCTGAACACCTGAACACCTGAACACTGGTTGACCCATTTACCCTGAACACCTGAACACTGGTTGACCCCATTTACCCTGAACACCTGAACACTGGTTGACCCCATTTACCCTGAACACCTGAACACTGGTTGACCCCATTTACCCTGAACACCTGAACACTGGTTCACCCCAGTCACACTGAACACCTGAACACTGGTTGACCCCATTTACCCTGAACACCTGAACACTGGTTGACCCCATTTACCCTGAACACCTGAACACTGGTTGAACCCATTTACCCTGAACACCTGAACACCTGAACACTGGTTGAACCCATTTACCCTGAACACTGGTTGAACCCATTTACCCTGAACACCTGAACACTGGTTGACCCCATTTACCCTGAACACCTGAACACTGGTTGACCCCATTTACCCTGAACACCTGAACACTGGTTGACCCCATTTACCCTGAACACCTGAACACTGGTTGACCCCATTTACCCTGAACACCTGAACACTGGTTGACCCCATTTACCCTGAACACCTGGCCTCTGGTTCACCCCATTTACCCTGAACACCTGGCCTCTGGTTCACCCCATTTACCCTGAACACTTGACCTGTGAGTATTTGACAGAATTGTAGGTTTTGATGACTAAACGTTGTAAATAGGCTTTATGTAGTTCATGACCCCAGGGTAGCAACACAGACATAATACGTGATTTCAATGGGGCTTCATCCATTCTCATAGTTTTATACGGTTTAATCCAACTTCAAACCAAAACGCAGCATTATGGGTAAAACATTGAGGCCTAGTTAACTGGTGAACTGTTGGAATCATGGAAATATACGGATTATTCAAATTCTATATTTGGAATATAGTGAGCAACAGATTGAATATGTTGAAGCTCGGTGTGGGAAGAGGCAGGGCTCGGTGTGGGAAGAGGCAGGGCTCGGTGTGGGAAGAGGCAGGGCTCGGTGTGGGAAGAGGCAGGGCTCGGTGTGGGAAGAGGCAGGGCTCGGTGTGGGAAGAGGCAGGGCTCGGTGTGGGAAGAGGCAGGGCTCGGTGTGGGGAGAGGCAGGGCTCGGTGATGGGTGTGGGAAGAGGCAGGGCTCGGTGTGGGGAGAGACAGGGCTCGGTGTGTGGAGAGGCAGGGCTCGGTGATGGGTGTGGGAAGAGGCAGGGCTCGGTGTGGGAAGAGGCAGGGCTCGGTGTGGGAAGAGGCAGGGCTCAGTGTAGGAAGAGGCAGGGCTCGGTGTGGGAAGAGGCAGGGCTCGGTGTGGGGAGAGGCAGGGCTTGGTGTGGGGTGTGGGAAGAGGCAGGGCTCGGTGTGGGAAGAGGCAGGGCTCGGTGTGGGAGGAGGCAGGGCTCGGTGTGGGAGGAGGCAGGGCTCGGTGTGGGAGGAGGCAGGGCTCGGTGTGGGAAGAGGCAGGGCTCGGTGTGGAAGAGGCAGGGCTCGGTGTGGGGAGAGGCAGGGCTCGGTGTTGGAAGAGGCAGGGCTCGGTGTGGGAAGAGGCAGGGCTCGGTGTGGGAAGAGGCAGGGCTCGGTGTGGGGAGAGGCAGGGCTCGGTGATGGGTGTGGGAAGAGGCAGGGCTCGGTGTGGGGAGAGACAGGGCTCGGTGTGTGGAGAGGCAGGGCTCGGTGATGGGTGTGGGAAGAGGCAGGGCTCGGTGTGGGAAGAGGCAGGGCTCGGTGTGGGAAGAGGCAGGGCTCAGTGTGGGAAGAGGCAGGGCTCGGTGTGGGAAGAGGCAGGGCTCGGTGTGGGGAGAGGCAGGGCTTGGTGTGGGGTGTGGGAAGAGGCAGGGCTCGGTGTGGGAAGAGGCAGGGCTTGGTGTGGGAGGAGGCAGGGCTCGGTGTGGGAGGAGGCAGGGCTCGGTGTGGGAGGAGGCAGGGCTCGGTGTGGGAAGAGGCAGGGCTCGGTGTGGAAGAGGCAGGGCTCGGTGTGGGGAGAGGCAGGGCTCGGTGTTGGAAGAGGCAGGGCTCGGTGTGGGAAGAGGCAGGGCTCGGTGTGGGAAGAGGCAGGGCTCGGTGTGGGGAGAGGCAGGGCTCGGTGATGGGTGTGGGAAGAGGCAGGGCTCGGTGTGGGAAGAGGCAGGGCTCGGTGTGGGGAGAGGCAGGGCTCGGTGTGGGAAGAGGCAGGGCTCAGTGTGGGAAGAGGCAGGGCTCGGTGTGGGGAGAGGCAGGGCTCGGTGTGGGAAGAGGCAGGGCTCGGTGTGGGAAGAGGCAGTGCTCGGTGTGGGAAGAGGCAGTGCTCGGTGTGGGAAGAGGCAGGGCTCGGTGTGGGAAGAGGCAGGGCTCGGTGTGGGAAGAGGCAGTGCTCGGTGTGGGAAGAGGCAGGGCTCGGTGTGGGGAGAGGCAGGACTCGGTGTGGGAAGAGGCAGGGCTCGGTGTGGGAAGAGGCAGGGCACGGTGTGGGAAGAGGCAGGGCTCGGTGTGGGAAGAGGCATGCCGTGGTAGAGAAAGACACCTCGAGTTGCAAAACGGAGTGAACTAATAAAAACGGACATTATACACCTGGCTGAGTTCCGTGAACACATTTAATAAACCAAACATTGAAATTCCGTTAGAGAAGGAAAAAGGCCGGTCCATGCATCCTAGTGTGTAGTAAAATACAGAATACCTCCAAGCTCTACGGTGGATCAGGACCCACAGAGCATCCCCTTTATTCAGTTCACTGTGGACCAGGACCCACAGAGCATCCCCTTTATTCAATTCACTGTGGATCAGGACCCACAGAGCATCCCCTTTATTCAGTTCACTGTGGACCAGGACCCACAGAGCATCCCCTTTATTCAATTCACTGTGGATCAGGACCCACAGAGCATCCCCTTTATTCAATACACTGTGGATCAGGACCCACAGAGCATGCCCTTTATTCAATTCACTGTGGATCAGGACCCACAGAGCATCCCCTTTATTCAATTCACTGTGGATCAGGACCCACAGAGCATCCCCCTTATTCAATTCACAGGGGACACAGAGCTCTACTGAGAGGGTGGGGGGGACACAGAGCTCTACTGAGAGGGTAGAGTTTAGCCTGGGGAGGGAGAGAGAGATGGGGGAGGGAGAGAGAGATGGGGTTGAGACAGAGAGGGGAGAGACTTGCTTTGGCAATTGTAAACATGTTTTCCATCCCAATAAAGCCCCTTGAATTGAATTGAAGAGAGAGAGAGAGAGGGAGAGAGAGAGAGAGAGAGAGAGAGAGAGAGAGAGAGAGAGAGAGAGAGAGAGAGAGAGAGAGAGAGAGAGAGAGAGAGAGAGAGAGAGAGAGAGAGAGAGAGAGAGAGAGATCTTTGAACTCCAAAGGGTAACAGCCTCCTCCTCTCCTGTAGTTGGGCTGTATGACTGACACAGCACTTTTAGTGCTCTCTGCTGCCTGCCAAGCTGCCACCTATCACACAGAACAAAGAGCCAAGCACATGGCCTTGCCCTCTCTGTGCCCATCCCACCGTGTCCAGCCCCCTGCCCTGCCCACATTCTGCAGCCAACTGAGGAACAGCAGAGCTAACCCTGAAGTCCAGTCAGTCAGTCAGCCAGTTAGACATTTAGTTAAAGCTGCCCATGGTCTGGGTTTAACATGGTCTGGGTTTAACAGAAGGCAGATTGAAGCTGTCCATGGCCTGGGTTTAACATGGTCTGGGTTTAACAGAAACCAGATTGAAGCTGCCCATGGTCTGGGTTTAACATGGTCTGGGTTTAACAGAAGGCAGATTGAAGCTGTCCATGGCCTGGGTTTAACATGGCCTGGGTTTAACATGGTCTGGGTTTAACATGGCCTGGGTTTAACATGGCCTGGGTTTAACATGGCCTGGGTTTAACATGGCCTGGGTTTAACATGGTCTGGGTTTAACATGGCCTGGGTTTAACATGGCCTGGGTTTAACATGGCCTGGGTTTAACATGGTCTGGGTTTAACATGGCCTGGGTTTAACATGGCCTGGGTTTAACATGGCCTGGGCATTGGTAGTCTGAGCGTTACCATTGGTAGTCTGAGCGTTACCGTTGGTTACCATTGGTAGTCTGAGCGTTACCATTGGTTACCATTGGTAGTCTGAGCGTTACCATTGGTAGTCTGAGCGTTACCATTGGTTACCATTGGTAGTCTGAGCGTTACCATTGGTTACCATTGGTAGTCTGAGCGTTACCATTGGTTACTATTGGTAGTCTGAGCGTTACCATTGTTAGTCTGAGCGTTACCATTGGTTACCATTGGTAGTCTGAGCATTACCATTGTTAGTCTGAGCGTTACCATTGGTTACCATTGTTAGTCTGAGCGTTACCATTGTTAGTCTGAGCGTTACCATTGGTAGTCTGAGCGTTACCATTGGTAGTCTGAGCGTTACCATTGGTTACCATTGGTAGTCTGAGCGTTACCATTGGTTACCATTGGTAGTCTGAGCGTTACCATTGTTAGTCTGAGCGTTACCATTGGTTACCATTGGTAGTCTGAGCATTACCATTGTTAGTCTGAGCGTTACCATTGGTTACCATTGGTAGTCTGAGCATTACCATTGGTTACCATTGGTAGTCTGAGCATTACCATTGGTTACCATTGGTAGTCTGAGCATTACCATTGGTTACCATTGGTAGTCTGAGCATTACCATTGGTTACCATTGGTAGTCTGAGCGTTACCATTGGTTACCATTGGTAGTCTGAGCGTTACCATTGGTAGTCTGAGCGTTACCATTGGTAGTCTGAGCGTTACCATTGGTTACCATTGGTAGTCTGAGCGTTACCATTGGTTACCATTGGTGGTCTGAGCGTTACCATTGGTAGTCTGAGTGTTACCATTGGTTACCATTGGTAGTCTGAGCGTTACCATTGGTTACCATTGGTGGTCTGAGCGTTACCATTGGTAGTCTGAGCGTTACCATTGGTTACCATTGGTAGTCTGAGCGTTACCATTGGTAGTCTGAGCGTTACCATTGGTTACCATTGGTAGTCTGAGCGTTACCATTGGTGGTCTGAGCATTACCATTGGTAGTCTGAGCGTTGCCATTGGTTACCATTGGTGGTCTGAGCGTTACCATTGGTTACCATTGGTGGTCTGAGCGTTACCATTGGTAGTCTGAGCATTACCATTGGTGGTCTGAGCATTACCATTGGTGGTCTGAGCATTACCATTGGTGGTCTGAGCGTTACCATTGGTAGTCTGAGCATTACCATTGGTGGTCTGAGCATTACCATTGGTGGTCTGAGCGTTACCATTGGTAGTCTGAGCGTTACCATTGGTAGTCTGAGCGTTACCATTGGTTACCATTGGTAGTCTGAGCATTACCATTGGTGGTCTGAGCGTTACCATTGGTGGTCTGACCGTTACCATTGGTTACCATTGGTAGTCTGAGCGTTACCATTGGTTACCATTGGTAGTCTGAGCATTACCATTGGTTACCATTGGTAGTCTGAGCGTTACCATTGGTTACCATTGGTAGTCTGAGCGTTACCATTGGTTACCATTGGTAGTCTGTTATTTTAGGGTCTTAGTTGGTTCCCCTCTGTTCTGGCTCTTCCTGTCACATTGACTCTTGGTCACGGGGGCCCTGAGTGTGTGTGTGTATGTGTGTATGTGTGTGTGTGTGTGTGTGTGTGTGTGTGTGTGTGTGTGTGTGTGTGTGTGTGTGTGTGTGTGTGTGTGTGTGTGTGTGTGTGTGTGTGTGTGTGTGTGTGTGTGTGTGTGTGTGCGTGTCCTGCAGTAAGGAGGAGTAGGTCGTGTAAAGGTCAACCACTTCTCCCTACTACAGTGTTTTCGTCTGACTTCTCCTCTTCTTCTAGCTGTCCAGCATCTGTTTCCTTCCTCCTAAACTAGGTAGTGAGCAGTGTTCACTGGGACTACACCCTGTATCCAAATCAAATTTGATTTGTCAGTTACACGTGATTAGCAGATGTTATTGGTCACATGGTTAGCAGATGTTATTGGTCACATGGTTAGCAGATGTTAATGGTCACATACACATGGTTAGCAGATGTTAATGGTCACATACACATGGTTAGCAGATGTTAATGGTCACATACACATGGTTAGCAGATGTTAATGGTCACATACACATGGTTAGCACTCACTTCCGTCATCATGAAGTGCTTTGAGAGACTAGTCAAGGACCATATCACCTCCACCCTACCTGACACCCTAGACCCACTCCAATTTGCTTACCGCCCAAATAGGTCCACAGACGATGCAATCTCAACCACACTGCACACTGCCCTAACCCACCTGGACAAGAGGAATACCTATGTGAGAATGCTGTTCATCGACTACAGCTCGGCATTCAACACCATAGTACCCTCCAAGCTCGTCATCAAGCTCGAGACCCTGGGTCTCGACACCGCCCTGTGCAACTGGGTACTGGACTTCCTGACGGGCCGCCCCCAGGTGGTGAGGGTAGGCAACAACATCTCCTCCCCGCTGATCCTCAACACGGGGGCCCCACAAGGGTGCGTTCTGAGCCCTCTCCTGTACTCCCTGTTCACCCACGACTGCGTGGCCACGCACGCCTCCAACTCAATCATCAAGTTTGCGGACGACACAACAGTGGTAGGCTTGATTACCAACAACGACGAGACGGCCTACAGGGAGGAGGTGAGGGCCCTTGGAGTGTGGTGTCAGGAAAATAACCTCACACTCAACGTCAACAAAACTAAGGAGATGATTGTGGACTTCAGGAAACAGCAGAGGGAACACCCCCTATCCACATCGATGGAACAGTAGTGGAGAGGGTAGCTAGTTTTAAGTTCCTCGGCATACACATCACAGACAAACTGAATTGGTCCACTCACACTGACAGCGTCGTGAAGAAGGCGCAGCAGCGCCTATTCAACCTCAGGAGGCTGAAGAAATTTGGCTTGTCACCAAAAGCACTCACAAACTTCTACAGATGCACAATCGAGAGCATCCTGGCGGGCTGTATCACCGCCTGGTACGGCAACTGCTCCGCCCTCAACCGTAAGGCTCTCCAGAGGGTAGTGAGGACTGCACAACGCATCACCGGGGGCAAACTACCTGCCCTCCAGGACACCTACACCACCCGTTGTTACAGGAAGGCCATAAAGATCATCAAGGACATCAACCACCCGAACCACTGCCTGTTCACCCCGCTATCATCCAGAAGGCGAGGTCAGTACAGGTGCATCAAAGCTGGGACCGAGAGACTGAAAAACAGCTTCTATCTCAAGGCCATCAGACTGTTAAATAGCCACCACTAACATTGAGTGGCTGCTGCCAACACACTGTCATTGACACTGACCCAACTCCAGCCATTTAATAATGGGAATTGATGGGAAATGATGTAAATATATCACTAGCCACTTTAAACAATGCTACCTTATATAATGTTACTTACCCTACATTATTCATCTCATATACATATGTATATACTGTACTCTACAACATCGACTGCATCCTTATGTAACACATGTATCACTAGCCACTTTAACTATGCCACTTTGTTTACTTTGTCTACATACTCATCTCATATGTATATACTGTACTCGATACCATCTACTGTATGCTGCTCTGTACCATCACTCATTCATATATCCTTATGTACATGTTCCTTATCCCCTTACACTGTGTATAAGACAGTAGTTTTGGAATTGTTAGTTAGATTACTTGTTGGTTATCACTGCATTGTCGGAACTAGAAGCACAAGCATTTCGCTACACTCGCATTAACATCTGCTAACCATGTGTATGTGACAAATAACATTTGATTTGATTTGATTTGATTTGTTATTGGTCACATGGTTAGCAGATGTTATTGGTCACATGGTTAGCAGATGTTATTGGTCACATACACGTGATTAGCAGATGTTATTGGTCACATGGTTAGCAGATGTTATTGGTCACTTACACGTGATTAGCAGATGTTATTGGTCACATGGTTAGCAGATGTTATTGGTCACATACACGTGGTTAGCAGATGTTATTGGTCACATACACATGGTTAGCAGATGTTATTGGTCGCATGGTTAGCAGATGTTATTGGTCACATGGTTCGCAGATGTTATTGGTCACATGGTTAGCAGATGTTATTGGTCACATGGTTAGTAGATGTTATTGGTCACATGGTTAGTAGATGTTATTGGTCACATGGTTAGCAGATGTTATTGGTCACATACACATGGTTAGCAGATGTTATTGGTCACATGGTTAGCAGATGTTATTGGTCACATGGTTAGCAGATGTTATTGGTCACATGGTTAGCAGATGTTATTGGTCACATGGTTAGCAGATGTTAATGGTCACATGGTTAGTAGATGTTATTGGTCACATGGTTAGCAGATGTTATTGGTCACATGGTTAGCAGATGTTATTGGTCACATGGTTAGCAGATGTTATTGGTCACATGGTTAGCAGATGTTATTGGTCACTTACATGTGGTTAGCAGATGGTATTGGTCAGTTACACGTGGTTAGCAGATGGTATTGCGAGAGTAGCTAAATGCTTGTGCTTCCTGCTCCGACAGCGCGTGAGTTGGAGTGGGCAGTCTGTGTTTTGTCTTTATTTAGTATGGTCAGGGTGTGAGTTGGGGTGGGCAGTCTGTGTTTTGTCTTTATTTAGTATGGTCAGGGTGTGAGTTGGGGTGGGCAGTCTATGTTTTGTCTTTATTTAGTATGGTCAGGGCGTGAGTTGGAGTGGGCAGTCTATGTTTTGTCTTTATTTAGTATGGTCAGGGCGTGAGTTGGGGTGGGCAGTCTATGTTTTGTCTTTATTTAGTATGGTCAGGGCGTGAGTTGGAGTGGGCAGTCTATGTTTTGTCTTTATTTAGTATGGTCAGGGTGTGAGTTGGAGTGGGCAGTCTATGTTTTGTCTTTATTTAGTATGGTCAGGGCGTGAGTTGGAGTGGGCAGTGTATGTTTTGTCTTTATTTAGTGTGAGTTGGGGTGGGCAGTCTATGTTTTGTCTTTATTTAGTGTGAGTTGGAGTGGGCAGTCTATGTTTTGTCTTTATTTAGTGTGAGTTGGAGTGGGCAGTCTATGTTTTGTCTTTATTTAGTATGGTCAGGGCGTGAGTTGGAGTGGGCAGTGTATGTTTTGTCTTTATTTAGTGTGAGTTGGGGTGGGCAGTCTATGTTTTGTCTTTATTTAGTGTGAGTTGGAGTGGGCAGTCTATGTTTTGTCTTTATTTAGTGTGAGTTGGAGTGGGCAGTCTATGTTTTGTCTTTATTTAGTGTGAGTTGGGGTGGGCAGTCTGTGTTTTGTCTTTATTTAGTGTGAGTTGGGGTGGGCAGTCTGTGTTTTGTCTTTATTTAGTATGGTCAGGGCGTGAGTTGGAGTGGGCAGTCTATGTTTTGTCTTTATTTAGTATGGTCAGGGCGTGAGTTGGAGTGGGCAGTCTATGTTTGTGTTTCTATGTTTGGTTTCCTGCTCCGACAGCGCGTGAGTTGGAGTGGGCAGTCTATGTTTGGTTTCCTGCTCCGACAGCGCAGTAATATCTAACAAGTAATTTCTGACAGTTTCACCACATATACCCTAACTACACATACATCTAAGTAAGGATTAAGAATATATATATGTCAGAGCAGCATTGGACTGAGATACAGTAGAATAGTATAGAGTACAGTAGAATAGTATAGAGTACAGTAGAATAGTATAGAGTACAGTAGAATAGTATAGATACAGTAGAATAGTATAGAGTACAGTATATACACAGTATAGAGTACAGTAGAATAGTATAGAGTACAGTAGAATAGTATAGAGTACAGTAGAATAGTATAGATACAGTAGAATAGTATAGAGTACAGTATATACACAGTATAGAGTACAGTAGAATAGTATAGAGTACAGTAGAATAGTATAGAGTACAGTAGAATAGTATAGATACAGTAGAATAGTATAGAGTACAGTATATACACAGTATAGAGTACAGTAGAATAGTATAGAGTACAGAATATACACAGTATAGAGTACAGTAGAATAGTATAGAGTACAGTAGAATAGTATAGAGTACAGTATATACACAGTATAGAGTACAGTAGAATAGCATAGAGTACAGTAGAATAGTATAGAGTACAGTATATACACAGTATAGAGTACAGTAGAATAGTATAGAGTACAGTATATACACAGTATAGAGTACAGTAGAATAGTATAGAGTACAGTAGAATAGTATAGAGTACAGTATATACACAGTATAGAGTACAGTAGAATAGCATAGAGTACAGTAGAATAGTATAGAGTACAGTATATACACAGTATAGAGTACAGTAGAATAGTATAGAGTACAGTAGAATAGTATAGAGTACAGTAGAATAGCATAGAGTACAGTAGAATAGTATAGAGTACAGTAGAATAGTATAGAGTACAGTAGAATAGCATAGAGTACAGTAGAATAGTATAGAGTACAGTAGAATAGTATAGAGTACAGTAGAATAGCATAGAGTACAGTAGAATAGTATAGAGTACAGTAGAATAGTATAGAGTACAGTAGAATAGTATAGAGTACAGTAGATCAGTATAGAGTACAGTAGAATAGTATAGAGTACAGTAGAATAGTATAGAGTACAGTAGAATAGTATAGAGTACAGTAGAATAGTATAGAGTACAGTATATACACAGTATAGAGTACAGTAGAATAGTATAGAGTACAGTAGAATAGTATAGAGTACAGTAGAATAGTATAGAGTACAGTAGAATAGTATAGAGTACAGTATATACACAGTATAGAGTACAGTAGAATAGTATAGAGTACAGTAGAATAGTATAGAGTACAGTAGAATAGTATAGAGTACAGTATATACACAGTATAGAGTACAGTAGAATAGTATAGAGTACAGTAGAATAGTATAGAGTACAGTAGAATAGTATAGAGTACAGTATATACACAGTATAGAGTACAGTAGAATAGTATAGAGTACAGTAGAATAGTATAGAGTACAGTATATACACAGTATAGAGTACAGTAGAATAGTATAGAGTACAGTAGAATAGTATAGAGTACAGTAGAATAGTATAGAGTACAGTATATACACAGTATAGAGTACAGTAGAATAGTATAGAGTACAGTATATACACAGTATAGAGTACAGTATATACACAGTATAGAGTACAGTATATACATAATATAGAGTACAGTATATACATAGTATAGAGTACAGTATATACATAGTATAGAGTACAGTATATACATAGTGTAGAGTACAGTATATACATAGTATAGAGTACAGTATATACATAGTATAGAGTACAGTATATACATAGTATAGAGTACAGTATATACATAGTATAGAATAGTATAGAGTACAGTATATACATAGTATAGAGTACAGTATATACATAGTATAGAGTACAGTATATACATAGTATAGAGTACAGTATATACATAGTATAGAATAGTATAGAGTACAGTATATACATAGTATAGAGTACAGTATATACATAGTATAGAGTACAGTAGAATACATAGTATAGAGTACAGTATATACATAGTATAGAGTACAGTATATACATAGTATAGAGTACAGTATATACATAGTATAGAGTACAGTATATACGTAGTATAGAGTACAGTAGAATACATAGTATAGAGTACAGTATATACATAGTATAGAATAGTATAGAGTACAGTATATACATAGTATAGAGTACAGTATATACATAGTATAGAGTACAGTATATACATAGTATAGAGTACAGTATATACATAGTATAGAGTAATGTATATACATAGTATAGAGTACAGTACATACACAGTATAGAGTACAGTATATACACAGTATAGAGTACAGTATATACACAATATAGAGTACAGTATATACATAGTATAGAGTACAGTAATACACAGTATAGAGTACAGTATATACATAATATAGAGTACAGTATATACATAGTATAGAGTAATATATACACAGTATAGAACAGTATATAGACAGTATAGAGTATAGTATATACATATGAGATGAGTAATGTATATACATAGTATAGATGTGTACAGTATAATAGTATAGATACAGTATATGTACATAGTATAGAAACAGTATATACATAGTATAGAGTACAGTATATACATAGTATAGAATAGTGTATGTACAGTATAACATAGTATAGATACAGTAGATAGTATAGAGTACAGTATAATACATATGAGATGAGTAATGAATAAACAAGAGTGCAGTAGAATAGTATAGAGTACAGTATATACATATAGAGATACAGTAGAATAGTATAGAGTATGTAGAACAAGTATAGATGTACAGTAGAATACATAGAGTACAGTATATACACAGTATAGAGTACATGTAGAATATGTAAACAAGATGCAGTAGATGGTATAGAGTACAGTATATACATATGAGATGATAGAGTATGTAGAATAGATGCATAGATGGTACAGTACAGTATATACATATGAGATGAGTAATGTAGAATATGTAAACAAGATGCAGTAGATGGTATAGAGTACAGTATATACATATAGATGAGTAATGTAGAATGTAAACAAGATGCAGTAGATGGTATAGAGTACAGTATATACATATAGATACAGTATAATGTACATAATATAGAAACAAGATGCAGTAGATGGTATAGAGTACAGTATATACATATGAGATGAGTAATGTAGGAGTATGTAAACAAGATGCAGTAGATGGTATAGAGTACAGTATATACATATGAGATGAGTAATGTAGGGTATGTAAACAAGATGCAGTAGAATGGTATAGAGTACAGTATATACATATAGATGAGTAATGTAGAATATGTAAACAAGATACAGTAGAATGGTATAGAGTACAGTATATACATATGAGATAGAGTAATGTAGAATATGTAAACAAGATGCAGTAGATGGTATAGAGTACAGTATATACATATGAGATGAGTAATGTAGGGTATGTAAACAAGATGCAGTAGATGGTATAGAGTACAGTATATACATATGAGATGAGTAATGTATAGAGTATGTAAATAGTAAGATGCAGTAGATGGTATAGAGTACAGTATATACATATGAGTAATGTAGTATGTAAACAAGATGCAGTAGATGGTATAGAGTACAGTATATACATATGAGATGAGTAATGTATAGAGTATGTATATACAAGATGCAGTAGATGGTATAGAGTACAGTATATACATATGAGATGAGTAATGTAGAATATGTATAGAAGATGCAGTAGATGGTATAGAGTACAGTATATACATATGAGATAGTAATGTACAGTAGAATAGTATGCAGTAGATGGTATAGAGTACAGTATATACATATGAGTACAGTAGAATAGTATAGAGTACAAGTATATACACAGTATAGAGTACAGTGAATGTATAGAGTATGTAAACAAGATGCAGTAGATGGTATAGAGAGTACAGTATATACATATGAGATGAGTAATGTAGAATATGTAAACAAGATGCAGTAGATGGTATAGAGTACAGTATATACATATGAGATGAGTAATGTAGGAGTATGTAAACAAGATGCAGTAGATGGTATAGAGTACAGTATATACAGTATACAGATGCAGTAGATGTATAGAGTACAGTATATACACAGATAGAGTAAGTATATACACAGTATAGAGTACAGTATATACATATGAGATACAGTAATGTAGTATGTAAACAAGATGCAGTAGATGGTATAGAGTACAGTATATACATATGAGATACAGTAATGTAGTATGTAAACAAGATGCAGTAGATGGTATAGAGTACAGTATATACATATGAGATAGTAATGTAGTATATAAACAAGTATGCAGAATAGTATAGAGTACAGTATATACATATGAGATGAGTAATGTAGTATAGTAAACAGATATACATGGTATAGAGTACAGTATATACATATGAGATAGAATGTATAGGTATGTAAACAAGATGCAGTAGATGGTATAGAGTACAGTATATACATAGTGAGATGAGTAATGTAGAATATGTAAGACAAGATAGTAGATGGTATAGAGTACAGTATATACATATATAGATACAGTATATACATAGTATAGAGTATGTAAACAAGATGCAGTAGATGGTATAGAGTACAGTATATACATAGAGATAGAATGTATAGATGTAAACAGATGCAGTAGATGTATAGAGTACAGTATATACATATGAGATGAGTAATGTATACATAGTATGTAAACAAGATATACATGGTATAGAGTACAGTATATACATATGTATAGTAATGTACAGTACATAAACAAGATGCAGTAGATGGTATAGACAGTATAGAGTACAGTATATGTACACAATATAGAGATAGAGAGTATATACATAGTATAGAGTAAACAAGATAGTAGATGGTATAGAGTACAGTATATACATAATAGATGAGTAATGTATACATATGTAAACAAGATGCAGTAGATGGTATAGAGTACAGTATATACACAGTATGAGATAGTAATATACATAGTGTATGTAAACAAGATGCAGTAGATGGTATAGAGTACAGTATATACATATGAGATGTACAGTAATACATAGTATAGAGTATGTAAACAAGATAGAATAGTATAGAGTACAGTATATACATATGAGATGAGTAATGTAGAATATGTAAACAAGATACAGTAGATGGTATAGAGTACAGTATATACATATGAGATGTAGAATGTATAGATGTAAACAAGATGCAGTAGATGGTATAGAGTACAGTATATACATATGAGATACAGTAATGTAGTATGTAAACAAGATGCATAGTATATAGAGTACAGTATATACACAGTATAGAGTACAGTAGAATAGTATAGAAGACAGTAGATGGTATAGAGTACAGTATATACATATGAGATGAGTAATGTAGAATATGTAAACAAGATGCAGTAGATGGTATAGAGTACAGTAGTATATACATATACAGTAGAATAGTAATGTACAGTATATAAAGTAAGATGCAGTAGATGGTATAGAGTACAGTAGAATACATAGAGTACAGTATATACACAGTATGTAAACAGATAGTAGATAATATAGAGTACAGTATATACATAGTATAATGATGTAAACAAGATATAGATGGTATAGAGTACAGTATATACATAGTGTAGATACAGTATATACATAGTATAGTAAACAAGATAGTAGATGGTATAGAGTACAGTATATACATATGAGATAGAGTACAGTATATACATAGTATAGTAGATGGTATAGAGTACAGTATATACATAGTATAGAGTACAGTATATACATAGTATAGAGTATGTATAACATAGTATAGAATAGTATAGAGTACAGTATATACATAGTATAGAGTACAGTATATACATAGTATAGAGTACAGTAGAATACATAGTATAGAGTACAGTATATACATAGTATAGAGTACAGTATATACATAGTATAGAGTACAGTATATACATAGTATAGAGTACAGTATATGTAGTATAGAGTACAGTAGAATACATATATAGATACAGTATATACATAGTATAGAATACATAGAGTACAGTATATACATAGTATAGAGTACAGTATATACATAGTATAGAGTACAGTATATACAAGTATAGAGTACAGTATATACATAGTATAGAGTACAGTATATACATATATAGAGTACAGTATATACATAGTATAGATGCAGTAGATACACAGTATAGAGTACAGTATATACACAGTATAGAGTACAGTATATACACAATATAGATACAGTAGATACACAGTATAGAGTACAGTATATACATAATATAGAGTACAGTATATACATAGTATAGAGTACAGTATATACACAGTATAGAGTACAGTATATACACAGTATAGAGTATAGTATATAGATAGTATAGAGTACAGTATATACATAGTATAGTGTACAGTAGAATAGTATAAGTACAGATATACATGGTATAGAGTACAGTATATACATAGTATAGAATAGTATAGAGTACAGTATATACATAGTATAGAGTACAGTATATACATATGAGATACAGTATATACATAGTATAGAAACAAGATATATACAGTAGAATAGTATAGAGTACAGTATATACATATATAGAGACAGTATATACATAGTATAGAGTACAGTAGAATACAAGTATAGCAGTACAGTATATACATAGTATAGAGTACAGTATATACATAGTATAGATGTACAGTATATACATAGTATAGAGTACAGTATATACATAGTATAGAATGTACAGTAGAATACATAGTATAGAGTACAGTATATACATAGTATAGAATAGTATAGAGTACAGTATATACATAGTATAGAGTACAGTATATACATAGTATAGAGTACAGTATATACATAGTATAGAGTACAGTATATACATAGTATAGAGTACAGTATATACATAGTATAGAGTACAGTATATACATAGTATAGAGTACAGTATATACACAGTATAGAGTACAGTATATACACAGTATAGAGTACAGTATATACACAATATAGAGTACAGTATATACACAGTATAGAGTACAGTATATACATAATATAGAGTACAGTATATACATAGTATAGAGTACAGTATATACACAGTATAGAGTACAGTATATACACAGTATAGAGTATAGTATATACATAGTGTAGAGTACAGTATATACATAGTATAGTGTACAGTAGAATAGTATAGAGTACAGTATATACATAGTATAGAGTACAGTATATACATAGTATAGAGTACAGTATATACATAGTATAGAATAGTGTAGAGTACAGTATATACATAGTATAGAGTACAGTATATACATAGTATAGAGTACAGTATATACATAGTATAGAGTACAGTAGATACATATTATAGAGTACAGTATATACACAGTATAGAGTACATTATATACATAGTATAGAGTACAGTAGATACATAGTATACAATAGTATAGAGTACAGTATATACATATTATAGAGTACAGTATGTACATATTATAGAGTGCAGTATATACATAGTATAGTATAGTATAGAGTACATTATATACATAGTATAGAGTACATTATATACATAGTATAGAGTACAGTATATACATAGTATAGAGTACAGTATATACATAGTATAGAGTACAGTATATACATAGTATAGAGTACAGTATATACATAGTGTAGAGTACAGTATATACATAGTATAGAGTACAGTAGATACAGTGGGGCAAAAAAAGGATTTAGTCAGCCACCAATTGTGCAAGTTCTCTCACTTACGAAGATGAGAGAGGCCTGTAATTCTTCATAGGTACACTTCAACTATGACAGACAAAATGAGAAGAAAACAAATCCAAAAATCACATTGTAGGATTTTTAATGAATTTATTTGCAAATTATGGTGGAAAATAAGTATTTGGTTAATAACAAAAGTTTATCTCAATACTTTGTTATATACCCTTTGTTGGCAATGACAAAGGTCAAACGTTTTCTGTAAGTCTTCACAAGGTTTTCACACACTGTTGCTGGTATTTAGACCCATTCCTCCATGCAGATCTCCTCTAGAGCGGTGATGTTTTGGGACTGTTGCTGGTATTTTGGCCCATTCCTCCATGCAGATCTCCTCTAGAGCAGTGATGTTTTGGGACTGTTGCTGGTATTTTGGCCCATTCCTCCATGCAGATCTCCTCTAGAGGGGTGATGTTTTGGGACTGTTGCTGGTATTTTGGCCCATTCCTCCATGCAGATCTCCTCTAGAGCAGTGATGTTTTGGGACTGTTGCTGGGCAACACAGACATTCAACTCCCTCCAAAGATTTTCTATGGGGTTGAGATCTGGAGACTGGCTAGGCCACTCCAGGACCTTGAAATGCCTTGAACTCCTTCGTTGCCGGGGCGGTGTGTTTGGGATCATTGTCATGCTGAAAGACCCAGCCACGTTTGATCTTCAATGCCCTTGCTGGTGGAAGGAGGTTTTCACTCAAAATCTCACGATACATGGCCCCATTCATTCTTTCTTTTACACGGATCAGTCGTCCTGGTCCCTTTGCAGAAAAACAGCCCCAAAGCATGATGCTTCCACCCCCATGCTTCACAGTAGGTATGGTGTTCTTTGGATGCAACTCAGCATTCTTTGTCCTCCAAACATGACGAGTTGAGTTTTTACCAAAAAGTTATATTTTGGTTTCATCTGACCATATGACATTCTCCCAATCTTCTTCTGGATCATCCAAATGCTCTCTAGCAAACTTCAGACGGGCCTGGACATGTACTGGCTTAAGCAGGGGGACATGTCTGGCACTGCAGGATTTGAGTCCCTGGCGGCGTAGTGTGTTACTGATGGTAGGCTTTGTTACTTTGGTCCCAGCTCTCTGCAGGTCATTCACTAGGTCCCCCCGTGTGGTTCTGGGATTTTTGCTCACCGTTCTTGTGATCATTTTGACCCCACGGGGTGAGATCTTGCGTGGATCCCCAGATCGAGGGAGATTATCAGTGGTCTTGTATGTCTTCCATTTCCTAATAATTGCTCCCACAGTTGATTTATTCAAACCAAGCTGCTTACCTATTGCAGATTCAGTCTTCCCAGCCTGGTGCAGGTTTACCATTTTGTTTCTGGTGTCCTTTGACAGCTCTTTGGTCTTGGCCATAGTGGAGTTTGGAGTGTGACTGTTTGAGGTTGTGGACAGGTGTCTTTTATACTGATAACAAGTTCAAACAGGTGCCATTAATACATGTAACGAGTGGAGAACAGAGGGGCCTCTTAAAGAAGCAGTTTCAGGTCTGTGAGAGCCAGAAATCTTGCTTGTTTGTAGGTGACCAAATACTTATTTTCCACCATAATTTGCAAATAAATTCATTAAAAATCCTACAATGTGATTTTCTGTTTTGTCTGTCATAGTTGAAGTGTACCTATGATGAAAATTACAGGCCTCTCTCATCTTTTTATGTGGGAGAACTTGCACAATTGGTGGCTGACTAAATACTTTTTTGCCCCACTGTACATGGTACATGGTTCCACCCGGTCCAGTCTCACCTCTACACAACACGATCAGTGTTCTGGTTCTACCTGGTCCAGTCTCACCTCTACACAATCAGTGTTCTGGTTCTACCCGGTCCAGTCTCACCTCTACACAATCAGTGTTCTGGTTCCACCCGGTCCAGTCTCACCTCTACACAATCAGTGTTCTGGTTCCACCCGGTCCAGTCTCACCTCTACACAATCAGTGTTCTGGTTCCACCCGGTCCAGCCTCACCTCTACACAACACGATCAGTGTTCTGGTTCTACCTGGTCCAGTCTCACCTCTACACAATCAGTGTTCTGGTTCAACCCGGTCCAGTCTCACCTCTACACAATCAGTATTCTGGTTCTACCCGGTCCAGGCTCACCTAGATTTGATTTGATTTGATTTGATTTGATTTTATACACAATCAGTGTTCTGGTTCCACCCGGTCCAGTCTCACCTCTACACAATCAGTGTTCTGGTTCTACCCGGTCCAGTCTCACTTCTACACAATCAGTGTTCTGGTTCTACCTGGTCCAGTCTCACCTATGCACAATCAGTATTCTGGTTCTACCCAGTCCAGCCTCACCTCAACACAATCAGTGTTCTGGTTCTACCCGGTCCAGTACCAGTAACACATCATGGTTCCTATCTAGACTGATTTTACAGTAACACAACATGGGTGGTTCCTAACTAGACTGATTTTACAGTAACACATCATGGTTCCTAACTAGACTGATTTTTACAGTAACATAACATGGTTCCTAACTAGACTGATTTTACAGTAACACAACATGGTTCCTAACTAGACTGATTTTACAGTAACACAACATGATTCCTAACTAGCCTGATTTTACAGTAACACAACATGGTTCCTAACTAGACTGATTTTACAGTAACACAACATGGTTCCCAACTAGACTGATTTTACAGTAACACAACATGGTCCCTAACTAGACTGATTTTACAGTAACACAACATGGTTCCTAACTAGACTGATTTTACAGTAACACAACATGGTTCCTAACTAGACTGATTTTACAGTAACACAACATGGTTCCTAACTAGACTGATTTTACAGTAACACAACATGGTTCCTAACTAGACTGATTTTACAGTAACACAACATGGTTCCTAACTAGACTGATTTTACAGTAACACAACATGGTTCCTAACTAGACTGATTTTACAGTAACACAACATGGTTCCTAACTAGACTGATTTTACAGTAACACATCATGGTTCCTAACTAGACTGATTTTACAGTAACACAACATGGTTCCTAACTAGACAGATTTTACAGTAACACAACATGGTTCCTAACTAGACTGATTTTACAGTAACACAACATGGTTCCTAACTAGACTGATTTTACAGTAACACAACATGGTTCCTAACTAGACTGATTTTACAGTAACACAACATGGTTCCTAACTAGACTGATTTTACAGTAACACAACATGGTTCCTAACTAGACTGATTTTACAGTAACACATCATGGTTCCTAACTAGACTGATTTTACAGTAACACAACATGGTTCCTAACTAGACTGATTTTACAGTAACACAACATGGTTCCTAACTAGACTGATTTTACAGTAACACAACATGGTTCCTAACTAGACTGATTTTACAGTAACACAACATGGTTCAACACACACACGTTTCTCATCTCCGTCAGGCCTTTTACTTTCCAAAGCAGTTCAACCGTGGGTTTTATTACGATGATAGAATGTATTGACACAGATGTATCATTTCTCAAATCAAGGAAATGACACGTACACAAGTCCACAATGGGAGTATCAAATCAAATCACATTTTATTTGTCACATACACATGGTTAGCAGATGTTAATGCGAGTGTAGCGAAATGCTTGTGCTTCTTGTTCCGACAATGCAGTGATAACCAACAAGTAATCTAACTAACAATTCCAAAACTACTGTCTTATACACAGTGTAAGGGGATAAAGAATATGTACATAAGGATATATGAATGAGTGATGGTACAGAGCAGCATAGGCAAGATACAGTAGATGGTATCGAGTACAGTATATACATATGAGATGAGTGTGTAGACAAAGTGGCATAGTTAAAGTGGCTAGTGATACATGTATTACATAAGGATGCAGTAGATGATATAGAGTACAGTATATACGTATGCGATGAGTCAACAATGATAGGCATTCAGACAAGTCCACATTGGGAGTATCATATAGTCATTACCGCTGTTCCTGTCATATTGATGTGACTTCCTGGATGAATCATTGTGCCTGTCTCACCCTGATACCCGACACCTCTACGTGCTGCTCGTCCCATCACCCTTCCTTTCCCAGAAGTAAAGATCCGTCTCAACCTGTCCAGGGGAATCACCAGCAGGAAGTGGTCGCCGCGTACGTTCCTGCCGCGCGATGTCACGTCCTGTCTGCAGAGACGTTGAGGTGTCACCGAGTTTTTCTCTCCTGACAGGTCGGACTGGTCCTGGATGAGACAGGTGTGTGTGTGTGTGTGTGTGTGTGTGGTGTGTGTGTGGTGTGTGTGTGTGTGTGTGGTGTGTGTTTGGTGTGTGTGTGGTGTGTTTGGTATGTGTGTGGTGTGTTTGGTGTGTGTGTGTGTGTGTGTGTGGTGTGTGGTGTGTGTGTGGTGTGTGTGGTGTGTGTTTGGTGTGTGTGTGGTGTGTTTGGTGTGTGTGTGTGTGTGTGTGTGTGTGTGTGTGTGTGTGTGTGTGTGTGTGTGTGTGTGTGGTATGTTTGGTGTGTGTGTGGTGTGTTTGGTGTGTGTGTGTGTGTGTGTGTGTGTGGTGTGTGGTGTGTGTTTGGTGTGTGTGTGATGTGTTTGGTGTGTGTGTGGTGTGTTTGGTGTGTGTGTGTGTGTGTGGTGTGTGTGTGTGTGTGTGTGTGTGGTGTGTGTGTGGTGTGTGTGGTGTGTTTGGTGTGTGTGTGGTGTGTTTGGTGTGTGTGTGTGTGGTATGTGTGTGTGTGTGTGTGGTATGTGTGTGTGTTTGCATGTGCGATGATACAGGTGTGTGAAGGTATGATGGTATACAGAATGAGACAGGTGTGTGTGTGTGTGTGTGTGTGTGTGTGTGTGTGTGTGTGTGTGTGTGTGTGTGTGTGTGTGTGTGTGTGTGTGTGTGTGTGTGTGTGTGTGTGTGTGTGTGTGTGTTTACATGTGCGATGATACAGGTGTGTGAAGGTATGATGGTATACAGAATGAGACAGGTGTGTGTGTGTGTGTGTGTGTGTGTGTGTGTGTGTGTGTGTGTGTGTGTCTGTCTGTCTGTCTGTCTGTCTGTCTGTCTGTCTGTCTGTCTGTCTGTCTGTCTGTCTGTCTGTCTGTCTGTGTGTGTGTGTGTGTGTGTGTGTGTGTGTGTGTGTGTGTGTGTGTGTGTGTTTGCATGTGCGATGAGACAGGTGTGTATACAGTGGTGGGTGTGTATGTACAGTCCTGTAGGGGATGGGCTTGGCTGCTGATTCATATCTATCAACTCTACTGGAACCACAGTATCAGTCAGAAGTAAGGGACACATCTACTCATTCCAGGGTTTTTCTTTATTTGTACTATTTTCTACATTGTAGAATAATAGTGAAGACATCAACATTAGGAAACAACACATATGGAGTCATGTAGTAACCAAAAATGTGTTAAACAAATTAAAAATATATTTTAGATTCTTCAAAGTAGCCAGCTGGTGACAGCTTTGCACATTCTTGGGATTCTGTCAACCAGCTTCACCTGGAATGCTTTTCCAACAGTCTAGAAGGAGTTCCCATATTATGCTGAGCACTTGTTGGCTGCTTTTCCTTCACTCTGCGGTCCGACTCCTCCCAAACCATCTCAATTGGGTTGAGGTCGGGTGATTGTGGAGGCCAGGTCATCTGATGCAGCACTCCATCACTCTCTTTCTTGGTCAAATAGCCCTTACACATTCTGGAGGTGTGTTGGGTCGTTGTCCTGATGAAAAACAAATGATAGCCCCACTAAGCCCAAACCAGATGTGATTGTGTATCACTGCAGAATGTTGTGGTAGCCATGCTGGTTAAGTGTGCCTTGATTTCTAAATAAATCACTGACAGTGTCACCAGAAAAGCACCCCCACACCATCACACCTCCTCCTCCTCCTCCATGCTTCACGGAGATCATCCGTTCACCTACTCTGCGTCTCACAAAGTCACATTGGTTGGAACCAGAAATCATCAGACCAAAGGACAGATTTCCACCAGTCTAAATGTCCATTGCTCGTGTTTCTTGGCCCAAGCAAGTCTCTTCTTCTCATTGGTGTCCTTTAGTAGTGGTTTCCTTCCAGCAATTTGACCATGAAGGCCTGATTCACGAAGTCTCCTCTGAACAGTTGATGTTGAGATGTGTCTGTACTTGAACTCTGTGAAGAATGTATTTGGACTGCAATCTGAGGTGCAGTTAATTCTAATGAATTTATCCTCTGCAGCAGAGGTAACACTGGGTCTTCCTTTCCTGTGGCGGTCCTCATGAGAGCCAGTTTCATCATAGCGCTTGATGGTTTTTGCGACTGCACTTGAAGAAACTTTAAAAGCTCTTGAAATGTTTCGTATTGACTGACCGTCATGTCTTAAAGTAATGATGGACTGTCGTTTCTCTTTGCTTATTTGAGCTGTTCTTGCCATAAAATGACCTTGGTCTTTTACCAAATAGGGCCATCTTCTGTATACCACCACTACCATGTCACAACACAACTGATTGGCTCAAACACATTAAAAAGGAAAGACTTCCCATGAATTACATTTTAACACCTGTGACATGAAATGCATTCCAGGTGACTACCTCATGAAGCTGGTTGAGAGAATGCCAAGAGTGTGCAAAGCTGTCATCAAGGCCATTTGAAAAATCAAACATATACAATATATTTAGATTTGTTTTTTTAGTTGCTTCATGACTCCATGTTTTGTTTCATAGTTTTGATGTCTTCACTATTATTCTACAATGTAGAAAATAGTAAAAATAAGGAAAAACCCGGTAAAGAGTATTTTGACAGATACTTTGTACTGAAACTACATCTATCTCCTGTATCTACCTATCTACTGTATCTACATCTATCTACTGTAACTACATCTATCTACTGTATCTACATCTATCTACAACTATCTACTGAATCTACATCTATCTACTGTATCTACATCTATCTCCTGTATCTACCTATCTACTGTATCTACATCTATCTCCTGTATCTACCTATCTACTGTATCTACATCTATCTACTGTATCTACATCTATCTACAACTATCTACTGAATCTACATCTATCTACTGTATCTACATCTATCTACTGTATCTACACCTATCTACTGTATCTACAACTATCTACTGTAACTACAACTATCTACTGTATCTACAACTATCTACTGTATCTACATCTATCTACTGTATCTACATCTATCTACTGTATCTACGTCTATCTACTGTAACTACATCTATCTACTGTATCTACATCTATCTACTGTATCTACATCTATCTACTGTAACTACATCTATCTACTCTAACTACAACTATCTACTGTATCTACATCTATCTACTGTATCTACATCTATCTACTGAATCTACATCTATCTACTCTAACTACATCTATCTACTGTATCTACATCTATCTACTGTATCTACATCTATCTACTGTAACTACATCTATCTACTGTATCTACATCTATCTACTGTATCTACATCTATCTACTGTATCTACAACTATCTACTGTACACATGAACCAAATCAGGGAAAGGGAAATCAAAAACTCTCAGTGTTAACTCGCCCTTCTCTCTACCTCTCTCTCTCCTTCTTCACTTAACCTAATGACACAGCTCAGATCAGTGATCTCATTCTCTCTACTCCCTCCTTCTCTCTACTCCCCCTTCTCTCCTCCCCCTTATCTACATCTCTCTCTCTCTCTCTCTCTCTCTCTCTCTCTCTCTCTCTCTCTCTCTCTCTCTCTCTCTCTCTCTTTCTATCTCTCTCTCTCTTTCTATCTCTCTCTCTCTCTCGCCCTCTCTCTCTCTCTCTCTCTCTCTCTCTCTCTCTCTCTCTCTCTCTCTCTCTCTCTCTCTCTCTCTCTCTCTCTCTCTCTCTCTCTCTCTCTCTCTCTCTCTCTCTCTCTCTCTCCAGCTCTTCAGTCATTGCTCAGGTCCCAGTTGTGTGTTCTAATTGGACTAAGTCACACATGAACCACACACAGACTTTATTTAATAAGCTTTTATATACTAATGAGACAAGTATAAGACCAATCACCTCATCCACATCCACACCTCTCTCCTGGTGTCCTGGTGTCCCGGTGTCCCAGTGTCCCAGTGTCCCGGTGTCCCGGTCCTTAGAGACTAATAACCACCTCTCTCCTGGTGTCCTGGTGTCTTGGTGTCCTGGTCCTTAGAGTCTAATCACCACCTCTCTCTTGTGTCCCTGTGACCTGGTGACCTGGTGTCCTGGTGTCCCGGTCCTTAGAGACTAATCACCACCTCTCTCTTGTGTCCCTGTGACCTGGTGACCTGGTGTCCTGGTGTCCTGGTCCTTAGAGACTAATCACCACCTCTCTCCTGGTGTCCTGGTGTCTTGGTGACCTGGTCCTTAGAGACTAATCACCACCTCTCTCCTGTGTCCCTGTGACCTGGTGTCCTGGTGTCCTGGTGTCCTGGTGTCCCTGTGACCTGGTGTCCTGGTGTCCTGGTGACCTGGTCCTTAGAGACTAATCACCACCTCTCTCCTGTGTCCCTGTGACCTGGTGCTTGGCTTAGCTGTCAGGGTTGAACTTCCTACACCTCCCTTTCTCTCAGTGACAACTCTTTCCTCTGAATCAACGAGCTAGCGAGCGTCCTAACTTGACATCACTGACATCCACGGAAATCACTTAATGGGCTGTCTTAATTTCATTTGCTACCATTGGGCCCCGAGACGCCAGAACAGACCGGGAAACCATTCCTCTCTCGTAGAGAAAGAAAGGATGAAAGCCAGAGGAAGACAGAGAAGAGCCAGAAAAGTTTTCCCTGATGATGTTGTGCTCTAGGCAATGGTGCTGCTCTGATAAGACTGTCCAAAAAAACATGATTAGAGAGATGGAGAGAGGGAGCAAAGTGGAGGAGAGGGAACAGATTGGAAGAGACCCTGCCAAAAAGAGGTTTCTTTCAACAGGCCGTATTTCAGAGCCACTGGAGACCTAACCCTTTACAAACAGACCCCCCCCCCACACACACACACACACACACACGCGATGCACACACACACACGCTAATACCCAAATGTCTTGTGAAATTTGAATTTGACCTATGGTGGAGAGGGACTAAACATTATATTACAGATGGAGAAACTAAACATTATATTACAGATGGAGTTACTAAACATTATATTACAGATGGAGAACTCATGGTGGAGAGGGACTAAACATTACATTACAGATGGAGTCACTAAACATTATATTACAGATGGAGAGACTAAACATTATATTACAGATGGAGACACTAAACATTATATTACAGATGGAGAGACTAAACATTATATTACAGATGGAGAGACTAAACATTATATTACAGATGGAGAGACTAAACATTATATTACAGATGGAGAGAGACTAAACATTATATTACAGATGGAGAGACTAAACATTATATTACAGATGGAGAGACTAAACATTATATTACAGATGGAGAGACTAAACATTATATTACAGATCAGATGGAGAGACTAAACATTATATTAAAGATGGAGAGACTAAACATTATATTACAGATGGAGAGACTAAACATTTAATTACAGATGGAGAGACTAAACATTATATTACAGATGGAGAGACTAAACATTATATTACAGATGGAGATAGACTAAACATTATATTACAGATGGAGAGACTAAACATTATATTACAGATGGAGAGACTAAACATTATATTACAGATGGAGAGACTAAACATTATATTACAGATGGAGTACTAAACATTATATTACAGATGGAGAGGGACTAAACATTATATTACAGATGGAGAGAATAAACATTACATTACAGATGGAGAGACTAAACATTATATTACAGATGGAAAGGGACTAAACATTATATTACAGATGGAGAGGGACTAAACATTATATTACAGATGGAGGGACTAAACATTATATTACAGATGGAGAGAGACTAAACATTATATTACAGATGGAGAGAGACTAAACATTATATTACAGATGGTGAGACTAAACATTATATTACAGATGGAGGAACTAATCATTATATTACAGATGGAGAGAGACTAAACATTATATTACAGATGGAAGAACTCCTATGGTGGAGAGGGACTAAACATTATATTACAGATGGAGAGAGACTAAACATTATATTACAGATGGAGAGACTAAACATTATATTACAGATGGAGAGGGACTAAACATTATATTACAGATGGAGGGACTAAACATTATATTACAGATGGGGTGACTAAACATTATATTACAGATGGAGAGAGACTAAACATTATATTACAGATGGAGAGGGACTAAACATTATATTACAGATGGAGAGACTAAACATTATATTAAAGATGGAGCGGGACTAAACATTATATTACAGATGGAGGGACTAAACATTATATTACAGATGGGGGGACTAAACATTATATTACAGATAGAGAGACTAAACATTATATTACAGATGGAGAGACTAAACATTATATTACAGATGGAGAGACTAAACATTATATTACAGATGGAGAGACTAAACATTATATTACAGATGGTTGGACTAAACATTATATTACAGATGGAGGAACTAAACATTATATTACAGATGGTGGGACTAAACATTATATTACAGATGGAGGAACTAAACATTATATTACAGATGGTGGGACTAAACATTATATTACAGATGGAGGAACTAAACATTATATTACAGATGGAGAGACTAAACATTACATTACAAATGGAGAGAGACTAAACATTATATTACAGATGGAGAGACTAAACATTATATTACAGATGGAGTCACTAAACATTATATTACAGATGGAGAGACTAAACATTATATTACAGATGGAGATACTAAACATTATATTACAGATGGAGAGACTAAACATTATATTACAGATGGAGAGACTATACATTATATTACAGATGGAGAGACTAAACATTATATTACAGATCAGATGGAGAGACTAAACATTATATTACAGATTGAAAGACTCCAATGGTGGAGAGGGACTAAACATTATACTACAGATGGAGATACTAAACATTATATTACAGATGGAGAGAGACTAAACATTATATTACAGATGGAGAGGGACTAAACATTATATTACAGATGGAGGGACTAAACATTATATTACAGATGGAGAGAGACTAAACATTATATTACAGATGGAGAGAGACTAAACATTATATTACAGATGGAGAGAATAAACATTATATTACAGATGGAGAGGGACTAAACATTACATTACAGATCGAGTCACTAAACATTATATTACAGATGGAGAGAGACTAAACATTATATTACAGATAGAGACACTAAACATTATATTACAGATGGAGAGACTAAACATTATATTACAGATGGAGGGACTAAACATTATATTACAGATGGAAAGGGACTAAACATTATATTACAGATGGAGAGGGACTAAACATTATATTACAGATGGAGAGAATAAACATTATATTACAGATGGAGAGACTAAACATTATATTACAGATGGAGAGGGACTAAACATTATATTACAGATGGAGAGACTAAACATCATATTACAGATGGAGAGACTAAACATTATATTACAGATGGAAAGGGACTAAACATTATATTACAGATGGAGAGGGACTAAACATTATATTACAGATGGAGATGCACCGTGCCATGCTTGGTGGCAGCTACAATAACCTGCTACATTTTAGAAAGTACCCCCCCAAACAAATGACAGTTGTCTGAAACATTACTAGAGAGTAAAAAAGGAAATTCCTGACATTGTTCAATCTTCCCTTGTGTAAATTATCTCTCCAAGATGTCCACATGATGTTGTTCCTACTAGCTTCTCAGAGGGGCCTTTTTCATGGTTTGGTCTGTAGTATGTGAAGAACGTTGTGGTCTGAATGGTTCTCATCACACAGAGACCACAGACATGTGTAAGCTGAGCTCTCACAACAATCTGAACAATAACACTAAAACCAACACTACTTGTCCTGGCTTAAAGCCAGGTTCGGTAAGTGTCAGTTCAGTTTTCTTGTTGTCGGGGTGACAGTTTACAAATTGTAAAACAATCCAGGCAAGACGTTATAACGTCATAGAGTTTCTAAACCCAGAGGCGCAACACCACGAGACTTCCGGGAACGCCTGAGAAACATACCAAACAGACCAGACCGGGGTTTGGGGTTTATAGAAGACCAAACAGACCAGACCGGGGTTTGGGGTTTATAGAAGACCAAACAGACCAGACCGGGAGTTTATAGAAGACCAAACAGACCAGAATGGGGTTTGGGTTTATAGAAGACCAGGCAGACCAGGCCGGCGTTTGGGGTTTAGAGAAGACCAAACAGACCAGACCGGGGTTTATAGAAGACCAAACAGACCAGGCCGGGGTTTGGGGTTTAGAGAAGACCAAACAGACCAGGCCGGGGTTTGGGGTTTAGAGAAGACCAAGCAAACCAGACCGGGGTTGGGGGTTTAGAGAAGACCAAGCAGACCAGGTTTAGAGAAGACCAAGCAGACCAGACTGGGGTTTGGGGTTTAGAGAAGACCAAACAGACCAGACCGGGGTTTGGAGTTTAGAGAAGACCGAACAGACCAGGCCGGGGTTTGGGGTTTATAGAAGACCAAGCAGACCAGACCGGGGTTTGGGGTTTAGAGAAGACCAAGCAGACCAGACCGGGGTTTGGGGTTTGGAGAAGACCAAGCAAACCAGACCGGGGTTGGGGGTTTAGAGAAGACCAAACAGACCAGACCGGGGTTTGGGGTTTAGAGAAGACCAAACAGACCAGACCGGGGTTTGGGGTTTAGAGAAGACCAAACAGACCAGACCGGGGTTTATAGAAGACCAAACAGACCAGGCCGGGGTTTGGGGTTTAGAGAAGAACAAGCAGACCAGGCCGGGGTTTGGGGTTTAGAGAAGACCAAGCAGACCAGACCGGGGTTTGGGGTTTAGAGAAGACCAAGCAGACCAGACCGGGGTTTGGTGTTTAGAGAAGACCAAGCAGACCAGACCGGGGTTTGGGGTTTAGAGAAGACCAAGCAAACCAGACCGGGGTTGGGGGTTTAGAGAAGACCAAGCAGACCAGGTTTAGAGAAGACCAAGCAGACCAGACCGGGGTTTGGGGTTTAGAGAAGACCAAACAGACCAGGCATTGGTTTGGAGTTTAGAGAAGACCAAGCAGACCAGACCGGGGTTTGGGGTTTAGAGAAGACCAAACAGACCAGACCCGGGTTTGGGGTTTAGAGAAGAACAAGCAGACCAGGTTTAGAGAAGACCAAACAGACCAGACCCGGGTTTGGGGTTTAGAGAAGACCAAGCAGACCAGGTTTAGAGAAGACCAAGCAGATCAGACCGGGGTTTGGGTTCAGAGAAGACCAAATAGACCAGGTTTAGAGAAGACCAAGCAGACCAGGTTTAGAGAAGACCAAGCAGACCAGGCCTTGGTTTGGGGTTTAGAGAAGACCAAGCAGACCAGGTTTAGAGAAGACCAAGCATACCAGGCCGGGGTTTGGGGTTTAGAGAAGACCAAGCAGATCAGGTTTAGAGAAGACCAAACAGACCAGACCCGGGTTTGGGGTTTAGAGAAGACCAAGCAGACCAGGTTTAGAGAAGACCAAGCAGATCAGACCGGGGTTTGGGTTCAGAGAAGACCAAACAGACCAGGTTTAGAGAAGACCAAGCAGACCAGGTTTAGAGAAGACCAAGCAGACCAGGCCTTGGTTTGGGGTTTAGAGAAGACCAAGCAGACCAGGTTTAGAGAAGACCAAGCAGACCAGACCAGGGTTTGGGGTTTAGAGAAGACCAAGCAGACCAGACCGGGGTTTGGGGTTTAGAGAAGACCAGGCAGACCAGGCCGGGGTTTGGGGTTTAGAGAAGACCAAACAGACCAGACCGGGGTTTATAGAAGACCAAACAGACCAGGCCGGGGTTTGGGGTTTAGAGAAGACCAAGCAGACCAGGCCGGGGTTTGGGGTTTAGAGAAGACCAAGCAGACCAGACCGGGGTTTGGGGTTTAGAGAAGACCAAACAGACCAGACCCGGGGTTTGGGGTTTAGAGAAGACCAAGCAGACCAGGTTTAGAGAAGACCAAACAGACCAGACCCGGGTTTGGGGTTTAGAGAAGACCAAGCAGACCAGGTTTAGAGAAGACCAAACAGACCAGACCCGGGTTTGGGGTTTAGAGAAGACCAAGCAGACCAGGTTTAGAGAAGACCAAGCAGATCAGACCGGGGTTTGGGTTCAGAGAAGACCAAACAGACCAGACCCGGGGTTTGGGGTTTAGAGAAGACCAAGCAGACCAGGTTTAGAGAAGACCAAGCAGACCAGGTTTAGAGAAGACCAAGCAGACCAGGCCTTGGTTTGGGGTTTAGAGAAGACCAAGCAGACCAGGTCGGGGTTGGGGGTTTAGAGAAGTCCAAGCAAACCAGACCGGGGTTGGGGGTTTAGAGAAGACCAAGCAGACCAGGTTTAGAGAAGACCAAGCAGACCAGACCAGGGTTTGGGGTTTAGAGAAGACCAAGCAGACCAGACCGGGGTTTGGGGTTTAGAGAAGACCAAACAGACCAGACCGGGGTTTGGAGTTTAGAGAAGACCAAACAGACCAGGCCGGGGTTTGGGGTTTATAGAAGACCAAACAGACCAGACCGGGAGTTTATAGAAGACCAAACAGACCAGACTGGGGTTTGGGTTTATAGAAGACCAGGCAGACCAGGCCGGGGTTTGGGGTTTAGAGAAGACCAAACAGACCACACCGGGGTTTATAGAAGACAAAACAGACCAGGCCGGGGTTTGGGGTTTAGAGAAGACCAAGCAGACCAGGCCGGGGTTTGGGGTTTAGAGAGGACCAAGCAGACCAGACCGGGGTTTGGGGTTTAGAGAAGGCCAAGCAGACCAGACCGGGGTTTGGGGTTTAGAGAAGACCAAGCAGACCAGACCGGGGTTTGGAGAAGACCAAGCAAACCAGACCGGGGTTGGGGGTTTAGAGAAGACCAAGCAGACCAGGTTTAGAGAAGACCAAGCAGACCAGACCGGGGTTTGGGGTTTAGAGAAGACCAAGCAGATCAGACCGGGGTTTGGGGTTTAGAGAAGACCAAACAGACCAGACCCGGGGTTTGGGGTTTAGAGAAGACCAAGCAGACCAGGTTTAGAGAAGACCAAACAGACCAGACCCGGGGTTTGGGGTTTAGAGAAGACCAAGCAGACTAGGTTTAGAGAAGACCAAGCAGATCAGACCGGGGTTTGGGTTCAGAGAAGACCAAACAGACCAGACCCGGGGTTTGGGGTTTAGAGAAGACCAAGCAGACCAGGTTTAGAGAAGACCAAGCAGACCAGGCCGGAGTTGGGGGTTTAGAGGAGACCAAGCAAACCAGACCGGGGTTGGGGGTTTAGAGAAGACCAAGCAGACCAGGTTTAGAGAAGACCAAGCAGACCAGACCGGGGTTTGGGGTTTAGAGAAGACCAAGCAGACCAGACCGACTATCTCTCTCTCTCTCTCTCTCTCTGTTTCCTCTCTCTCTCTCTCTCCCTCTCTCTCTCTGTTACCTCTCTCTGTTACCTCTCTCTCTCCTCTCTGTTTCTCTCTCTCTCTCTGTTACCTCTCTCTGTTACCTCTCTCTCTCCTCTCTGTTACCTCTCTCTCTCTCTGTTACCTCTCTCTGTTACCTCTCTCTCTCATCTCTGTTACCTCTCTCTCTGTTTCTCTCTCTGTTACCTCTCTCTCTCTGTTTCCTCTCTCTCTCTCTGTTACCTCTCTCTCTCTCTCTCTGTTTCTATCTCTCTCTCTCTGTTACCTCTCTCTCTCTCTGTTACCTCTCTCTGTTACCTCTCTCTGTTACCTCTCTCTGTTACCTCTCTCTCTCTGTTACCTCTCTCTCTGTTACCTCTCTCTCTCTTTTACCTCTCTCTGTTACCTCTCTCTCTCTGTTACCTCTCTCTCTCTTTTACCTCTCTCTGTTACCTCTCTCTCTCTCTGTTACCTCTCTCTGTTACCTCTCTCTCTCTTTTACCTCTCTCTGTTACCTCTCTCTCTCTCTGTTACCTCTCTCTCTCTCTGTTACCTCTCTCTGTTACCTCTCTCTGTTACCTCTCTCTGTTACCTCTCTCTCTCTGTTACCTCTCTCTCTCTTTTACCTCTCTCTGTTACCTCTCTCTCTCTCTGTTACCTCTCTCTCTCTTTTACCTCTCTCTGTTACCTCTCTCTCTCTCTGTTACCTCTCTCTGTTACCTCTCTCTCTCTTTTACCTCTCTCTGTTACCTCTCTCTCTCTCTGTTACCTCTCTCTGTTACCTCTCTCTCTCTCTGTTACCTCTCTCTCTGTTACCTCTCTCTCTCTCTGTTACCTCTCTCTCTCTGTTACCTCTCTCTCTCTGTTACCTCTCTCTCTCTCTGTTACCTCTCTCTCTCTGTTTCCTCTCTCTCTCTCTGTTACCTCTCTCTCTCTCTCTCTGTTTCTATCTCTCTCTCTCTGTTACCTCTCTCTCTCTCTGTTACCTCTCTCTGTTACCTCTCTCTGTTACCTCTCTCTCTCTGTTACCTCTCTCTCTCTCTCTCTGTTACCTCTCTCTCTCTCTCTCTGTTACCTCTCTCTCTCTCTCTCTGTTACCTCTCTCTCTCTCTGTTACCTCTCTCTGTTACCTCTCTCTGTTACCTCTCTCTCTCTGTTACCTCTCTCTCTGTTACCTCTCTCTCTCTTTTACCTCTCTCTGTTACCTCTCTCTCTCTCTGTTACCTCTCTCTGTTACCTCTCTCTCTCTCTGTTACCTCTCTCTGTTACCTCTCTCTGTTACCTCTCTCTCTGTTACCTCTCTCTGTTACCTCTCTCTGTTACCTCTCTCTGTTACCTCTCTCTCTCTCTGTTACCTCTCTCTCTCTGTTACCTCTCTCTCTCTGTTACCTCTCTCTCTCTGTTACCTCTCTCTGTTACCTCTCTCTGTTACCTCTCTCTGTTACCTCTCTCTGTTACCTCTCTCTCTCTGTTACCTCTCTCTGTTACCTCTCTCTGTTACCTCTCTCTCTCTCTGTTACCTCCCTCTCTCTGTTACCTCTCTCTCTCTCTCTCTCTGTTACCTCTCTCTCTCTGTTACCTCTCTCTCTCTGTTACCTCTCTCTCTCTGTTACCTCTCTCTGTTACCTCTCTCTGTTACCTCTCTCTCTCTGTTACCTCTCTCTCTCTCTCTCTCTCTCTGTTACCTCTCTCTCTCTCTGTTACCTCTCTCTCTCTCTGTTACCTCTCTCTCTCTCTGTTACCTCCCTCTCTCTGTTACCTCTCTCTCTCTCTTTCTCTGTTACCTCTCTCTCTCTCTGTTACCTCTCTCTCTCTCTGTTACCTCTCTCTCTCTCTGTTACCTCTCTCTCTCTCTGTTACCTCTCTCTCTCTCTCTCTGTTACCTCTCTCTCTCTCTGTTACCTCTCTCTCTCTCTGTTACCTCTCTCTCTCTCTCTGTTACCTCTCTCTCTCTCTGTTACCTCTCTCTCTCTCTGTTACCTCTCTCTCTCTCTGTTACCTCTCTCTCTCTCTCTCTCTCTCTCTGTTACCTCTCTCTCTCTCTCTCTCTCTCTGTTACCTCTGTTACCTCTCTCTCTCTCTCTCTCTCTCTCTCTGTTACCTCTCTCTCTCTCTGTTACCTCTCTCTCTCTGTTACCTCCCTCTCTCTGTTACCTCTCTCTCTCTCTCTCTCTCTCTGTTACCTCTCTCTCTCTCTGTTACCTCTCTCTCTGTTACTCTCTCTCTGTTACCTCTCTCTCTGTTACCTCTCTCTCTCTCTGTTACCTCTCTCTCTCTCTCTCTCTCTCTCTCTCTCTCTCTCTCTGTTACCTCTCTCTCTCTCTCTGTTACCTCTCTCTCTCTCTGTTACCTCCTCTCTCTGTTACCTCTCTCTCTCTCTCTCTGTTACCTCTCTCTCTCTCTCTGTTACCTCCCTCTCTCTGTTACCTCTCTCTCTCTCTCTCTCTCTGTTACCTCTCTCTCTCTCTCTGTTACCTCCCTCTCTCTGTTACCTCTCTCTCTCTCTCTCTCTCTCTGTTACCTCCTCTCTCTCTGTTACCTCTCTCTCTCTCTCTCTGTTACCTCTCTCTCTCTCTGTTACCTCCCTCTCTCTGTTACCTCTCTCTCTCTCTCTCTCTCTCTCTGTTACCTCTCTCTCTCTGTTACCTCTCTCTCTCTCTGTTACCTCTCTCTCTCTCTGTTACCTCCCTCTCTCTGTTACCCTCTCTCTCTCTCTCTCTCTCTGTTACCTCTCTCTCTCTCTGTTACCTCTCTCTCTCTCTGTTACCTCCCTCTCTCTGTTACCTCTCTCTCTCTCTCTGTTACCTCTCTCTCTCTCTGTTACCTCCCTCTCTCTGTTACCTCTCTCTCTCTCTCTCTCTCTCTCTCTCTCTCTCTCTCTCTCTCTCTCTCTCTCTGTTACCTCTCTCTCTCTCTGTTACCTCTCTCTCTCTGTTACCTCTCTCTGTTACATCTCTCTCTCCTCTCTGTTACCTCTCTCTCTCTCTGTTCCTCTCTCTCTCTCTGTTACCTCTCTCTCTCTCTCTCTCTCTGTTACCTCTCTCTGTTACCTCTCTCTCTCTCTGTTACCTCTCTCTCTCTCTGTTACCTCTCTCTCTCTCTCTGTTACCTCTCTCTCTCTCTCTCTCTCTCTCTTACCTCTCTCTCTCTGTTACCTCTCTCTCTCTCTCTCTCTCTCTCTGTTACCTCTCTCTCTCTCTCTGTTACCTCTCTCTCTCTCTCTCTCTCTCTCTCTTACCTCTCTCTCTCTCTCTCTCTGTTACCCCTCTCTCTCTCTCTGTTACCTCTCTCTCTCTGTTACCTCTCTCTCTCTCTCTGTTACTCTCTCTCTCTCTGTTACCTCTCTCTCTCTCTGTTACCTCTCTCTCTCTCTGTTACCTCTCTCTCTCTGTTACCTCTCTCTCTCTCTCTCTCTCTGTTACCTCTCTCTCTCTCTCTCTCTCTCTCTCTGTTACCTCTCTCTCTGTTACCTCTCTCTCTCTCTCTCTGTTACCTCTCTCTCTGTTACCTCTCTCTCTCTGTTACCTCTCTCTCTCTCTCTCTCTCTGTTACCTCTCTCTCTGTTACCTCTCTCTCTCTCTCTCTCTCTCTCTGTTACCTCTCTCTCTCTCTCTCTCTGTTACTCTCTCTCTCTCTCTCTCTCTGTTACCTCTCTCTCTGTTACCTCTCTCTCTCTGTTTTCTCTCTCTCTCTCTGTTACCTCTCTCTCTGTTACCTCTCTCTCTCTGTTTTCTCTCTCTCTCTCTGTTACCTCTCTCTCTCTGTTACCTCTCTCTCTCTGTTACCTCTCTCTCTCTGTTACCCTCTCTCTCTCTCTCTCTCTCTCTCTCTCTGTTACCTCTCTCTCTCTGTTACCTCTCTCTCTCTCTCTCTGTTACCTCTCTCTCTCTCTGTTACCTCTCTCTCTCTCTGTTACCTCTCTCTCTCTGTTACCTCTCTCTCTCTCTCTCTCTCTGTTACCTCTCGCTCTGTTTCTCTCTCCTCTCTCTGTTTTCTCTCTCTCTCTCTGTTACCTCTCTCTCTGTTACCTCTCTCTCTCTGTTACCTCTCTCTCTCCTCTCTGTTACCTCTCTCTCTCTCTGTTACCTCTCTCTCTCTCTGTTTCTCTCTCCTCTCTCTGTTTTCTCTCTCTCTCTCTGTTACCCCTCTCTCTCTCTCTCTCTCTCTCTGTTACCTCTCTCTCTCTCTCTGTTACCTCTCTCTCTCTCTCTCTCTCTCTCTGTTACCTCTCTCTCTCTCTCTCTGTTACCTCTCTCTCTCTGTTTCCTCTCTCCTCTCTCTGTTACCTCTCTCTCTGTTACCTCTCTCTCTCTCTGTTACCTCTCTCTCTCTGTTTCCTCTCTCCTCTCTCTGTTACCTCTCTCTCTGTTACCTCTCTCTC
>NW_025745786.1:230000-232500 GCF_021184085.1 Oncorhynchus gorbuscha | reverse complement strand
CCCCATTAGTTCCTGTTGTCAAGGCAGCAGCTACTCTTCCTGGGGTTTATTATGGATCCCCATTAGTTCCTGCAAAGGCAGCAGCTACTCTTCCTGGGGTTTATTATGGATCCCCATTAGTTCCTGTTGCCAAGGCAGCAGCTACTCTTCCTAGGGTTTATTATGGATCCCCATTAGTTCCTGTTGTCAAGGCAGCAGCTACTCTTCCTGGGGTTTATTATGGATCCCCATTAGTTCCTGTCAAGCCAGCAGCTACTCTTCCTGGAGTTTATTATGGATCCCCATTAGTTCCTGCAAAGGCAGCAGCTACTCTTCCTGGAGTTTATTATGGATCCCCATTAGTTCCTGTTGCCAAGGCAGCAGCTACTCTTCCTGGGGTTTATTATGGATCCCCATTAGTTCCTGTCAAGGCAGCAGCTACTCTTCCTGGGGTTTATTATGGATCCCCATTAGTTCCTGTTGTCAAGGCAGCAGCTACTCTTCCTGGGGTTTATTATGGATCCCCATTAGTTCCTGTCAAGCCAGCAGCTACTCTTCCTGGAGTTTATTATGGATCCCCATTAGTTCCTGTCAAGCCAGCAGCTACTCTTCCTGGAGTTTATTATGGATCCCCATTAGTTCCTGCCAAGGCAGCAGCTACTCTTCCTGGAGTTTATTATGGATCCCCATTAGTTCCTGCAAAGGCAGCAGCTACTCTTCCTGGGGTTTATTATGGATCCCCATTAGTTCCTGTTGTCAAGGCAGCAGCTACTCTTCCTGGGGTTTATTATGGATCCCCATTAGTTCCTGTTGTCAAGGCAGCAGCTACTCTTCCTGGGGTTTATTATGGATCCCCATTAGTTCCTGTTGCCAAGGCAGCAGCTACTCTTCCTGGGGTTTATTATGGATCCCCATTAGTTCCTGTTGTCAAGGCAGCAGCTACTCTTCCTGGGGTTTATTATGGATCCCCATTAGTTCCTGTCAAGGCAGCAGCTACTCTTCCTGGGGTTTATTATGGATCCCCATTAGTTCCTGTTGCCAAGGCAGCAGCTACTCTTCCTGGGGTTTATTATGGATCCCCATTAGTTCCTGCCAAGGCAGCAGCTACTCTTCCTGGGGTTTATTATGGATCCCCATTAGTTCCTGTCAAGGCAGCAGCTACTCTTCCTGGGGTTTATTATGGATCCCCATTAGTTCCTGTTGCCAAGGCAGCAGCTACTCTTCCTGGGGTTTATTATGGATCCCCATTAGTTCCTGTTGCCAAGGCAGCAGCTACTCTTCCTGGGGTTTATTATGGATCCCCATTAGTTCCTGTTGCCAAGGCAGCAGCTACTCTTCCTGGGGTTTATTATGGATCCCCATTAGTTCCTGCCAAGGCAGCAGCTACTCTTCCTGGGGTTTATTATGGATCCCCATTAGTTCCTGCCAAGGCAACAGCTACTCTTCCTGGGGTTTATTATGGATCCCCATTAGTTCCTGTTGCCAAGGCAGCAGCTACTCTTCCTGGGGTTTATTATGGATCCCCATTAGTTCCTGCCAAGGCAGCAGCTACTCTTCCTGGGGTTTATTATGGATCCCCATTAGTTCCTGCCAAGGCAACAGCTACTCTTCCTGGGGTTTATTATGGATCCCCATTAGTTCCTGTTGCCAAGGCAACAGCTACTCTTCCTGGGGTTTATTATGGATCCCCATTAGTTCCTGTTGCCAAGGCAGCAGCTACTCTTCCTGGGGTTTATTATGGATCCCCATTAGTTCCTGTTGCCAAGGCAGCAGCTACTCTTCCTGGGGTTTATTATGGATCCCCATTAGTTCCTGTTGTCAAGGCAGCAGCTACTCTTCCTGGGGTTTATTATGGATCCCCATTAGTTCCTGTTGTCAAGGCAGCAGCTACTCTTCCTGGGGTTTATTATGGATCCCCATTAGTTCCTGTTGCCAAGGCAGCAGCTACTCTTCCTGGGGTTTATTATGGATCCCCATTAGTTCCTGTCAAGCCAGCAGCTACTCTTCCTGGGGTTTATTATGGATCCCCATTAGTTCCTGTTGCCAAGGCAGCAGCTACTCTTCCTGGGGTTTATTATGGATCAGCCAGTCAGCCAATCAGCCAGCCAATCAGCCAGCCAATCAGCCAGCCAGCCAGTCAGCCAGCCAATCAGCCAGCCAATCAGCCAGCCAGCCAGTCAGCCAGTCAGCCAGTCAGGGCTAAAATTAAACAAACACAAGTTGTCATTTACTGTCATTCCCCCTGACCTGAGGTAACCGCTGATGTCATGATGACCACCGCTGGGTGGATAAAGAGAGCAGTTAAATCAACAACACGTTGTATATCCTATATCTGTCTTTTAGCAGATTCAGAACAATGTTTTTTGACCGTCAGCCAAAAGACAACTACATAAACAAAATACTCTGTCTTGCAAACTAAGCACAAACATACTGACCCGAGTTGCTGACTTCAGTTTTGACACTTCATTTTTTATTTATTGTAAGTGATAGTTAATAACTAATTGTCAGTTGCTACCATCAC
>NW_025745786.1:220000-225000 GCF_021184085.1 Oncorhynchus gorbuscha | reverse complement strand
AACCCATTAAACCCATTAAAGCCATTAAACCCATTAAACCCATTAAAGCCATTAAACCCATTAAACCCATTAAAGCCACTCAATGTTAATAATTCAGATTTAGTCAGTATGTCACGGCAGATTTCCTCCTCTTCGTCAGAGGTGGACCGGACCAGAACACAGAACATGGACCGGACCAGAACACAGAACATGGACCGGACCAGAACACAGAACATGGACCGGACCAGAACACAGAACATGGACCGGACCAGAACACAGAACATGGATCGGACCAGAACACAGAACATGGACCGGACCAGAACACAGAACATGGATCGGACCAGAACACAGAACATGGACCGGACCAGAACACAGAACATGGATCGGACCAGAACACAGAACATGGATCGGACCAGAACACAGAACATGGATCGGACCAGAACACAGAACATGGATCGGACCAGAACACAGAACATGGACCGGACCAGAACACAGAACATGGACCGGACCAGAACACAGAACATGGATCGGACCAGAACACAGAACATGGATCGGACCAGAACCCAGCGTCCCTGTTTTAATAGAATAAACTGAACATGGATCGGACCAGAACACAGAACATGGATCGGACCAGAACACAGCGCGGTAAGTGTCCCTGTTTTAATAGAACAAACTGAACATGGATCGGACCAGAACCCAGTGTCCCTGTTTTAATAGAATAAACTGAACATGGGTCGGACCAGAACCCAGTGTCCATGTTTTAATAGAATAAACTGAACATGGGTCGGACCAGAACCCAGTGTCCATGTTTTAATAGAATAAACTGAACATGGGTCGGACCAGAACCCAGTGTCCATGTTTTAATAGAATAAACTGAACATGGGTCGGACCAGAACCCAGTGTCCATGTTTTAATAGAATAAACTGAACATGGATCGGACCAGAACCCAGTGTCCCTGTTTTAATAGAATAAACTGAACATGGGTCGGACCAGAACCCAGTGTCCCTGTTTTAATAGAATAAACTGAACATGGGTCGGACCAGAACCCAGTGTCCCTGTTTTAATAGAATAAACTGAACGTGGATCGGACCAGAACGCAGCGTCCCTGTTTTAATAGAATAAACTGAACATGGATCGGACCAGAACGCAGCGCGGTAAGTGTCCCTGTTTTAATAGAATAAACTGAACATGGATCGGACCAGAACCCAGTGTCCCTGTTTTAATAGAATAAACTGAACATGGATCGGACCAGAACCCAGTGTCCATGTTTTAATAGAATAAACTGAACATGGGTCGGACCAGAACCCAGTGTCCCTGTTTTAATAGAATAAACTGAACATGGATCGGACCAGAACCCAGTGTCCATGTTTTAATAGAATAAACTGAACATGGGTCGGACCAGAACCCAGTGTCACTGTTTTAATAGAATAAACTGAACATGGGTCGGACCAGAACCCAGTGTCCATGTTTTAATAGAATAAACTGAACATGGGTCGGACCAGAACCCAGTGTCCCTGTTTTAATAGAATAAACTGAACATGGATCGGACCAGAACCCAACGCGGTAAGTGTCCCTGTTTTAATAGAATAAACTGAACATGGATCGGACCAGAACCCAGTGTCCATGTTTTAATAGAATAAACTGAACATGGGTCGGACCAGAACCCAGTGTCCATGTTTTAATAGAATAAACTGAACATGGGTCGGACCAGAACCCAGTGTCCATGTTTTAATAGAATAAACTGAACATGGATCGGACCAGATGTCCCTGTTTTAATAGACCAGAACCCAGTGTCCCTGTTTTAATAGAATAAACTGAACATGGGTCGGACCAGAACCCAGTGTCCCTGTTTTAATAGAATAAACTGAACATGGATCGGACCAGAACCCAGTGTCCCTGTTTTAATAGAATAAACTGAACGTGGATCGGACCAGAACGCAGCGTCCCTGTTTTAATAGAATAAACTGAACATGGATCGGACCAGAACGCAGCGCGGTAAGTGTCTCTGTTTTAATAGAATAAACTGAACATGGATCGGACCAGAACCCAGTGTCCCTGTTTTAATAGAATAAACTGAACATGGATCGGACCAGAACCCAGTGTCCATGTTTTAATAGAATAAACTGAACATGGGTCGGACCAGAACCCAGTGTCCCTGTTTTAATAGAATAAACTGAACATGGATCGGACCAGAACCCAGTGTCCATGTTTTAATAGAATAAACTGAACATGGGTCGGACCAGAACCCAGTGTCCCTGTTTTAATAGAATAAACTGAACATGGGTCGGACCAGAACCCAGTGTCCATGTTTTAATAGAATAAACTGAACATGGGTCGGACCAGAACCCAGTGTCCCTGTTTTAATAGAATAAACTGAACATGGATCGGACCAGAACCCATTGTCCATGTTTTAATAGAATAAACTGAACATGGGTCGGACCAGAACCCAGTGTCCATGTTTTAATAGAATAAACTGAACATGGATCGGACCAGAACCCAGTGTCCATGTTTTAATAGAATAAACTGAACATGGGTCGGACCAGAACCCAGTGTCCATGTTTTAATAGAATAAACTGAACATGGATCGGACCAGAACCCAGTGTCCATGTTTTAATAGAATAAACTGAACATGGGTCGGACCAGAACCCAGTGTCCCTGTTTTAATAGAATAAACTGAACATGACACAATACAGACTAACAAAGAGAATATAAACGAAACAGTGCCGTGTGGCACAAACACTGACACAGGAAGCAATCACCCACAACCCACAATGACAAAACAGGCTACCTAAATATGGTTCCCAATCAGAGACAACAACTAACACCTGCCTCTGATTGAGAACCATATCAGGCCAAACACAGAAACAGACGAAGGAGACACACAACATAGAATGCCCACTCAGATCACAGTTATTCAGCCAGTCAGTCAGACAGTCAGCCAGTCAGTCAGCCAGCCAGTTATTCAGCCTGCCTGCCAGCCAGTCAGCCAGCCAGTCAGCCAGTCAGCCTGCCAGTCAGCCTGCCAGCCAGCCAGCCAGACAGTCAGCCAGACAGTCAGTCAGTCAGCCAGCCAGTTAGCCAGTCATTCAGTCAGCCAGCCAGTCATTCAGTCAGTCAGCCAGCCAGTTAGCCAGTTATTCAGGCAGCCAGCCAGTCATTCAGTCAGTCAGCCAGCCAGTTAGCCAGTTATTCAGTCAGCCAGCCAGTTATTCATTCAGTCAGCCAGCCAGACAGACAGTCAGCCAGCCAGCCAGCCAGTTATTCAGTCAGCCAGCCAGCCAGTCAGCCAGCCAGCCAGCCAGCCAGCCAGTCAGATCACACCCTGTCTCAGATGTACAGGGTGTGACAGTACCCCCCCCCCCCCACCCCAGTCTCAGATGGACAGGGTGTGACAGTACCTCCCCCTCCAGTCTCAGATGGACAGGGTGTGTCTCAGACAGTACCCCCCCCCTCCAGTCTCAGATGGACAGGGTGTGACAGTACCCCCAGTCTCAGATGGACAGTGTGTGACAGTACCCCCCTCCAGTCTCAGATGGACAGGGTGTGACAGTTTCCCCCAGTCTCAGATGGACAGGGTGTGACAGTACCCCCCCCCCCCCCCGCAGTCTCAGATGGACAGGGTGTGACAGTACCTCCCCCCTCCAGTCTCAGATGGACAGGGTGTGACAGTACCCCCCCAGTCTCAGATGGACAGGGTGTGACAGTACCCCCCCCCAGTACATTATTATTATAATTATTATATTATACCAGGTAATAACATGGCTATATACAGGGAGTACCAGGTAGTAACATGGTTATATACAGGGAGTACCAGGTAATAACATGGCTATATACAGGAAGTACCAGGTAGTAACATGGTTATATACAGGGAGTACCAGGTAGTAACATGGTTATATACAGGGAGTACCAGGTAATAACATGGCTATATACAGGGAGTACCAGGTAGTAACATGGTTATATACAGGGAGTACCAGGTAATAACATGGCTATATACAGGGAGTACCAGGTAATAACATGGCTATATACAGGGAGTACCAGGTAGTAACATGGTTATATACAGGGAGTACCAGGTAATAACATGGCTATATACAGGGAGTACCAGGTAATAACATGGCTATATACAGGGAGTACCAGGTAATAACATGGCTATATACAGGGAGTACCAGGTAGTAACATGGTTATATACAGGGAGTACCAGGTAGTAACATGGTTATATACAGGGAGTACCAGGTAATAACATGGCTATATACAGGGAGTACCAGGTAGTAACATGGTTATATACAGGGAGTACCAGGTAATAACATGGTTATATACAGGGAGGTAATAACATGGCTATATACAGGGAGTACCAGGTAATAACATGGCTATATACAGGGAGTACCAGGTAGTAACATGGCTATATACAGGAAGTACCAGGTAATAACATGGCTATATACAGGGAGTACCAGGTAGTAACATGGTTATATACAGGGAGTACCAGGTAATAACATGGCTATATACAGGAAGTACCAGGTAATAACATGGTTATATACAGGGAGGTAATAACATGGCTATATACAGGAAGTACCAGGTAATAACATGGCTATATACAGGAAGTACCAGGTAATAACATGGCTATATACAGGAAGTACCAGGTAATAACATGGTTATATACAGGGAGTACCAGGTAATAACATGGCTATATACAGGAAGTACCAGGTAATAACATGGCTATATACAGGAAGTACCAGGTAATAACATGGCTATAAACAGGAAGTACCAGGTAATAACATGGCTATATACAGGAAGTAACATAGCTATATACAGGAAGTACCAGGTAATAACATGGCTATATACAGGAAGTACCAGGTAATAACATGGCTATATACAGGAAGTACCAGGTAATAACATGGTTATATACAGGAAGTACCAGGTAATAACATGGCCATATACAGGAAGTACCAGGTAATAACATGGCTATATACAGGAAGTACCAGGTAATAACATGGCTATATACAGGAAGTACCAGGTAATAACATGGC